>NC_092732.1:3451967-3594467 GCF_047496885.1 Scyliorhinus torazame
TAACAGCAGCTCCCAGACTGCAGTGAGAGGGTTAACAGCAGCTCCCAGACTGCAGTGAGAGGGTTAACAGCAGCTCCCAGACTGCAGTGAGAGGGTTAACAGCAGCTCCCAGGCTGCAGTGAGAGGGTTAACAGCAGCTCCCAGACTGCAGTGAGAGGGTTAACAGCAGCTCCCAGGCTGCAGTGAGAGGGTTAACAGCAGCTCCCAGGCTGCAGTGAGAGGGTTAACAGCAGCTCCCAGACTGCAGTGAGAGGGTTAACAGCAGCTCCCATGCTGCAGTGAGAGGGTTAACAGCAGCTCCCAGACTGCAGTGAGAGGGTTAACAGCAGCTCCCAGACTGCAGTGAGAGGGTTAACAGCAGCTCCCAGACTGCAGTGAGAGGGTTAACAGCAGCTCCCAGACTGCAGTGAGAGGGTTAACAGCAGCTCCCAGACTGCAGTGAGAGGGTTAACAGCAGCTCCCAGGCTGCAGTGAGAGGGTTAACAGCAGCTCACAGATGTAGAGGGTGCCATCTCTGCTACTCCACTACTGGGCCGATATCTGGGGTTTGAGTATCTGTGTGTGTCTCTCTCCAGCTGGCACTGAAACTTCAGAGGCCAGGGGATGCCGCACTGGGACACCTCCACTGAAGAGAGCACTGATTCAAGCCTGCCGTTTATCCCTAACCGGCAGCCTGAGGCTTATATCACACAGATCTCCAGACCCCTACCAATGCCCAGGTGATTCTCTCTCTTGCCGGTGGTGCAACACCCACCCGGTTCCTACTCCACTAGAGTAGCTTTCCCAAGAGAGAGAATAGGACACTGCTGTTTATTACCTAACCAGCAGTCTGTCCTGAGTGAATCGCTCAAGATGACCCTTGATTCTTGAACCCGGAATTAAGGTGAGGAATATTTTAACAATGACTTGGTCAGAGATCGCTGGTGAAAGATTGAAGAATTTAAACGACTCCAATTATCAGCAAATCGAGGTTTATTGCAAAACCCAGGTCAAAATCATCAAACAGAAGAAAATATAATAAAATCTTAAACTCTAACACAAACCAAGTCTATTCAGAAAGTACTATAACGGACACAACAAAAAATCTTATGGTTACACAGTTTTAGCAATAACACAAAACACAAATCAAGTCCCCTTCCCCAAAGCCTCAACCACTATTAAAGTCAAGGGAGTTTCGCAAGCTGCTGCAGGGTACTTACAGTCACAGGCTGCAGGAGGTCAAGTCAAAGGTGGAGAGGTCGAGTCAAGAGACCCCCAATCGAAACACAGCCCCTTTTATATTGTTTTACCTGGCTTTGTCCTGTGTTCGGCCAGCCCCTTTTGCATTGAAAAGGTAAGGTTTAAAGTTCCCGCTGGTCCCGCCCCCTTTGAGCCGGTCAGAGCTCTTCGCTTCCGGGTTCTCCTCGCAGGTCCGCTCCTTCCAGCCAGGCAGACCTGCCGCGATTTGAATTTGGCGCCGACTCCGCCCCCTCCTTCCAGTGAGTTTCTGCCGGTGGCTTCTGTCAAGATTGGAGTACCTCCCCCAGGTCCGCCTCCAACTTGGTTTTTTCCACCGCTTATCTTCAAGGGGCTTTTCCAGCGCAATATACTGAGCCCAGACAGTCTGCTTTTTAGGATAACGAGGTTAAGCTCTCTTGTGAAGATTTTCAGTGTCTTCCAGCTGCTCCGGAGATGGCTGCTATTCTCACCTTGCTATGTTGATGGGGTGTTAATTGGATTCTGCTCTGGTGGAGGCCAGGTCATTTACATTTGCATGGGGCTATGACCATCCCATTGTCCTGCTTGCAGGCAAGCCCCCTGTGTATTCCCGTGCCCCTTTGTCTGTGTTTTGATCTTATCTCGTTGTCTGGCTCCTTCTTCCTTGTAGCTCCTAGGGGGGGGTTTGTAAATACTTATGTCCCTACTCAGCTCAGCGGACCAAGCCTGCTGGGAAAACTGGTTACGTTCTCTTGGCTGAAAAGTCAGTTTACAGTCTCTGAGTTTTATTCTTGGGCAGTTCCAAAAAAAAGGCCGAATTGCCCGAAAACCTTACAGCTCCCAGACTGCAGTGAGAGGATTAACAGCAGCTCCCAGACTGCAGTGAGAGCGTTAACAGCAGCTCCCATGCTGCAGTGAGAGGGTTAACAGGAGCTCCCAGGCTGCAGTGAGAGCGTTAACAGCAGCTCCCAGACTGCAGTGAGAGCGTTAACAGCAGCTCCCATGCTGCAGTGAGAGGGTTAACAGCAGCTCCCAAGCAGCAGTGAGAGGGTTAACAGCAGCTCCCAGACTGCAGTGAGAGGGTTAACAGCAGCTCCCAGACTGCAGTGAGAGGGTTAACAGCAGTTCCCAGACTGCAATGAGAGGGTTTACAGCAGCTCCCAGACTGCAGTGAGAGGGTTAACAGCAGCTCCCAGACTGCAGTGAGAGGGTTAACAGCAGCTCCCAGGCTGCAGTGAGAGGGTTAACAGCAGCTCCCAGACTGCAGTGAGAGGGTTAACAGCAGCTCCCAGACTGCAGTGAGAGGGTTAACAGCAGCTCCCAGGCTGCAGTGAGAGGGTTAACCACAGCTCCCAGACTGCAGTGAGAGAGTTAACAGCATCTCCCAGACTGCAGTGAGAGGGTTAACAGCAGCTCCCAGGCTGCAGTGAGAGGGTTAACAGCAGCTCCCAGACTGCAGTGAGAGGGTTAACAGCAGATCCCAGACTGCAGTGAGAGGGTTAACAGCAGCTCCCAGACTGCAGTGAGAGGGTTAACAGCAGCTCCCAGGCTGCAGTGAGAGGGTTAACAGTAGCTCCCAGACTGCAGTGAGAGGGTTAACAGCAGCTCCCAGACTGCAGTGAGAGGGTTAACAGCAGCTCCCAGACTGCAGTGAGAGGGTTAACAGCAGCTCCAAGACTGCAGTGCGAGGGTTAACAGCAGCTCCCAGGCTGCAGTGAGAGGGTTAACAGCAGCTCTCAGGCTGCAGTGAGAGGGTTAACAGCAGCTCCCAGACTGCAGTGAGAGGGTTAACAGCAGCTCCCAGACTGCAGTGAGAGAGTTAACAGCATCTCCCAGACTGCAGTGAGAGGGTTAACAGCAGCTCCCAGGCTGCAGTGAGAGGGTTAACAGTAGCTCCCAGACTGCAGTGAGAGGGTTAACAGCAGCTCCCAGACTGCAGTGAGAGGGTTAACAGCAGCTCCCAGACTGCAGTGAGAGGGTTAACAGCAGCTCCAAGACTGCAGTGCGAGGGTTAACAGCAGGTCCCAGGCTGCAGTGAGAGGGTTAACAGCAGCTCCCAGACTGCAGTGCGAGGGTTAACAGCCACTCCCAGGCTGCAGTGAGAGGGTTAACAGCAGCTCCCAGGCTGCAGTGAGAGGGTTAACAACAGCTCCCAGGCTGCAGTGAGAGGGTTAACAGCAGCTCCCAGACTGCAGTGAGAGGGTTAACAGCAGCACCCAGGCTGCAGTGAGAGGGTTAACAGCATCTCCCAGACTGCAGTGAGAGGGTTAACAGCAGCTCCCACACTGCAGTGAGAGGGTTAACAGCAGCTCCCAGACTGCAGTGAGAGGGTTAACAGCAGCTCCCAGGCTGCAGTGAGAGGGTTAACAGCAGCTCCCAGACTGCAGTGCGAGGGTTAACAGCCACTCCCAGGCTGCAGTGAGAGGGTTAACAGCAGCTCCCAGGCTGCAGTGAGACGGTTAACAGCAGCTCCCAGACTGCAGTGAGAGGGTTAACAGCAGCTCCCAGGCTGCAGTGAGAGGGTTAACAGCAGCTCCCAGGCTGCAGTGAGACGGTTAACAGCAGCTCCCAGACTGCAGTGAGAGGGTTAACAGCAGCTCCCAGACTGCAGTGAGAGGGTTAACAGCAGCTCCCAGACTGCAGTGAGAGGATTAACAGCAGCTCCAAGACTGCAGTGCGAGGGTTAACAGCAGCTCCCAGGCTGCAGTGAGAGGGTTAACAGCAGCTCCCAGGCTGCAGTGAGAGGGTTAACAGCGGCTCCCAGGCTGCAGTGAGAGGGTTAACAGCAGCTCCCAGACTGCAGTGAGAGGGTTAACAGCAGCTCCAAGACTGCAGTGAGAGGGTTAACAGCAGCTCCCAGACTGCAGTGAGAGGGTTAACAGCAGCTCCCAGGCTGCAGTGAGAGGGTTAACAGCAGCTCCCAGACTGCAGTGAGAGGGTTAACAGCAGCTCCCAGACTGCAGTGAGAGGGTTAACAGCAGCTCCCAGACTGCAGTGAGAGGGTTAACAGCAGCACCCAGACTGCAGTGAGAGGATAAACAGCGGCTCCCAGACTGCAGTGAGAGGGTTAACAGCAGCTCCCAGACTGCAGTGAGAGGGTTAACAGCAGCTCCCAGACTGCAGTGAGAGGGTTAACAGCAGCTCCAAGACTGCAGTGAGAGGGTTAACAGCAGCTCCCAGACTGCAGTGAGAGGGTTAACAGCAGCTCCCAGGCTGCAGTGAGAGGGTTAACAGCAGCTCCCAGACTGCAGTGAGAGGGTTAACAGCAGCTCCCAGGCTGCAGTGAGAGGGTTAACAGCAGCTCCCAGACTGCAGTGAGAGGGTTAACAGAAGCTCCCAGGCTGCAGTGAGGGTTAACAGCAGCTCCCAGACTGCAGTGAGAGGGTTAACAGCAGCTCCCAGGCTGCAGTGAGAGGGTCAACAGCAGCTCCCAGACTGCAGTGAGAGGGTTAACAGCAGCACTCAGGCTGCAGTGAGAGGGTTAACAGCAGCTCCCAGGCTGCAGTGAGAGGGTTAACAGCAGCTCCCAGACTGCAGTGAGAGGGTTAACAGCAGCTCCCACTGCAGTGAGAGGGTTAACAGCAGCTCCCAGACTGCAGTGAGAGGGTTAACAGCAGCTCCAAGGCTGCAGTGAGAGGGTTAACCACAGCTCCCAGGCTGCAGTGAGAGGGTTAACAGCAGCTCCCAGACTGCAGTGAGAGGGTTAACAGCAGCTCCCAGGCTGCAGTGAGAGGGTTAACAGCAGCTCCCAGACTGCAGTGAGAGGGTTAACAGCAGCTCCCAGACTGCAGTGAGAGGGTTAACAGCAGCTCCCAGACTGCAGTGAGAGGGTTAACAGCAGCTCCCAGGCTGCAGTGAGAGGGTTAACAGCAGCTCCCAGACTGCAGTGAGAGGGTTAACAGCAGCTCCCAGACTGCAGTGAGAGGGTTAACAGCAGCTCCCAGACTGCAGTGAGAGGGTTAACAGCAGCTCCCAGGCTGCAGTGAGAGGGTTAACAGCAGCTCCCAGACTGCAGTGAGAGGGTTAACAGCAGCTCTCAGGCTGCAGTGAGAGGGTTAACAGCAGCTCCCACTGCAGTGAGAGGGTTAACAGCAGCTCCCAGACTGCAGTGAGAGGGTTAACAGCAGCTCCAAGGCTGCAGTGAGAGGGTTAACCACAGCTCCCAGGCTGCAGTGAGAGGGTTAACAGCAGCTCCCAGACTGCAGTGAGAGGGTTAACAGCAGCTCCCAGGCTGCAGTGAGAGGGTTAACAGCAGCTCCCAGACTGCAGTGAGAGGGTTAACAGCAGCTCCCAGACTGCAGTGAGAGGGTTAACAGCAGCTCCCAGACTGCAGTGAGAGGGTTAACAGCAGCTCCCAGACTGCAGTGAGAGGGTTAACAGCAGCTCCCAGACTGCAGTGAGAGGGTTAACAGCAGCTCCCAGGCTGCAGTGAGAGGGTTAACAGCAGCTCCCAGGCTGCAGTGAGAGGGTTAACAGCAGCTCCCAGGCTGCAGTGAGAGGGTTAACAGCAGCTCCCAGACTGCAGTGAGAGGGTTAACAGCAGCTCCCAGACTGCAGTGAGAGGGTTAACAGCAGCTCCCAGGCTGCAGTGAGAGGGTTAACAGCAGCTCCCAGACTGCAGTGAGAGGGTTAACAGCAGCTCCCAGGCTGCAGTGAGAGGGTTAACAGCAGCTCCCAGGCTGCAGTGAGAGGGTTAACAGCAGCTCCCAGACTGCAGTGAGAGGGTTAACAGCAGCTCCCAGGTAACAGTGAGAGGGTTAACAGCAGCTCCCAGACTGCAGTGAGAGGGTTAACCACAGCTCCCAGGCTGCAGTGAGAGGGTTAACAGCAGCTCCCAGACTGCAGTGAGAGGGTTAACAGCAGCTCCCAGGCTGCAGTGAGAGGGTTAACAGCAGCTTCCAGACTGCAGTGAGAGGGTTAACAGCAGCTCCCAGACTGCAGTGAGAGGGTTAACAGCAGCTCCCAGGCTGCAGTGAGAGGGTTAACAGCGGCTCCCATGCTGCAGTGAGAGGATTAACAGCAGCTCCCAGGCTGCAGTGAGAGGGTTAACAGCAGCTCCCAGGCTGCAGTGAGAGGGTTAACATCAGCTCCCAGCCTGCAGTGAGAGGGTTAACAGCAGCTCCCAGACTGCAGTGAGAGGGTTAACAGCAACTCCCAGGCTGCAGTGAGAGGGTTAACAGCAGCTCCCAGACTGAAGTGAGAGGGTTAACAGCAGCTCCCAGACTGCAGTGAGAGGGTTAACGCAGCTCCCAGACTGCAGTGAGAGGGTTAACAGCAGCTCCCAGACTGCAGTGAGAGGGTTAACAGCAGCTCCCAGGCTGCAGTGAGAGGGTTAACAGCAGCTCCCAGGCTGCAGTGAGAGGGTTAACAGCAGCTCCCAGACTGCAGTGAGAGGGTTAACAGCAGCTCCCAGACTGCAGTGAGAGGGTTAACAGCAGCTCCCAGACTGCAGTGAGAGGGTTAACAGCAGCTCCCAGACTGCAGTGAGAGGGTTAACAGCAGCTCCCAGACTGCAGTGAGAGGGTTAACAGCAGCTCCCAGGCTGCAGTGAGAGGGTTAACAGCAGCTCCCAGGCTGCAGTGAGAGGGTTAACAGCAGCTCCCAGACTGCAGTGAGAGGGTTAACAGCAGCTCCCAGGCTGCAGTGAGAGGGTTAACAGCAGCTCCCAGGCTGCAGTGAGAGGGTTAACAGCAGCTCCCAGACTGTAGTGAGAGGGTTAACAGCAGCTCCCAGGCTGCAGTGAGAGGGTTAACAGCAGCTCCCAGGCTGCAGTGAGAGGGTTAACAGCAGCTCCCAGGCTGCAGTGAGAGGGTTAACAGCAGCTCCCAGACTGCAGTGAGAGGGTTAACAGCAGCTCCCAGACTGCAGTGAGAGGGTTAACAGCAGCTACCAGACTGCACTGAGAGGGTGAACAGCAGCTCCCATGCTGCACTGAGAGGGTTAACAGCAGCTCCCAGACTGCAGTGAGAGGGTTAACAGCAGCTCCCATGCTGCAGTGAGAGGGTTAACAACAGCTCCCAGACTGCAGTGAGAGGGTTAACAGCAGCTCCCAGACTGCAGTGAGAGGGTTAACAGCAGCTCCCAGACTGCAGTGAGAGGGTTAACAGCAGCTACCAGACTGCACTGAGAGGGTGAACAGCAGCTCCCATGCTGCAGTGAGAGGGTTAACAGCAGCTCCCAGACTGCAGTGAGAGGGTTAACAGCAGCTCCCATGCTGCAGTGAGAGGGTTAACAACAGCTCCCAGACTGCAGTGAGAGGGTTAACAGCAGCTCCCAGGCTGCAGTGAGAGGGTTAACAGCATCTCCCAGACTGCAGTGAGAGGGTTAACAGCAGCTCCCAGACTGCAGTGAGAGGGTTAACAGCAGCTCCCAGACTGCAGTGAGAGGGTTAACAGCAGCTCCCAGACTGCAGTGAGAGGGTTAACAGCAGCTCCCAGGCTGCAGTGAGAGGGTTAACAGCAGCTCCCAGGCTGCAGTGAGAGGGTTAACAGCAGCTCCCAGGCTGCAGTGAGAGGGTTAACAGCAGCTCCCAGACTGCAGTGAGAGGGTTAACAGCAGCTCCCAGACTGCAGTGAGAGGGTTAACAGCAGCTCCCAGGCTGCAGTGAGAGGGTTAACAGCAGCTCCCAGACTGCAGTGAGAGGGTTAACAGCAGCTCCCAGGCTGCAGTGAGAGGGTTAACAGCAGCTCCCAGGCTGCAGTGAGAGGGTTAACAGCAGCTCCCAGACTGCAGTGAGAGGGTTAACAGCAGCTCCCAGGTAACAGTGAGAGGGTTAACAGCAGCTCCCAGACTGCAGTGAGAGGGTTAACCACAGCTCCCAGGCTGCAGTGAGAGGGTTAACAGCAGCTCCCAGACTGCAGTGAGAGGGTTAACAGCAGCTCCCAGGCTGCAGTGAGAGGGTTAACAGCAGCTTCCAGACTGCAGTGAGAGGGTTAACAGCAGCTCCCAGACTGCAGTGAGAGGGTTAACAGCAGCTCCCAGGCTGCAGTGAGAGGGTTAACAGCGGCTCCCATGCTGCAGTGAGAGGATTAACAGCAGCTCCCAGGCTGCAGTGAGAGGGTTAACAGCAGCTCCCAGGCTGCAGTGAGAGGGTTAACATCAGCTCCCAGCCTGCAGTGAGAGGGTTAACAGCAGCTCCCAGACTGCAGTGAGAGGGTTAACAGCAACTCCCAGGCTGCAGTGAGAGGGTTAACAGCAGCTCCCAGACTGAAGTGAGAGGGTTAACAGCAGCTCCCAGACTGCAGTGAGAGGGTTAACGCAGCTCCCAGACTGCAGTGAGAGGGTTAACAGCAGCTCCCAGACTGCAGTGAGAGGGTTAACAGCAGCTCCCAGGCTGCAGTGAGAGGGTTAACAGCAGCTCCCAGGCTGCAGTGAGAGGGTTAACAGCAGCTCCCAGACTGCAGTGAGAGGGTTAACAGCAGCTCCCAGACTGCAGTGAGAGGGTTAACAGCAGCTCCCAGACTGCAGTGAGAGGGTTAACAGCAGCTCCCAGACTGCAGTGAGAGGGTTAACAGCAGCTCCCAGACTGCAGTGAGAGGGTTAACAGCAGCTCCCAGGCTGCAGTGAGAGGGTTAACAGCAGCTCCCAGGCTGCAGTGAGAGGGTTAACAGCAGCTCCCAGACTGCAGTGACAGGGTTAACAGCAGCTCCCAGGCTGCAGTGAGAGGGTTAACAGCAGCTCCCAGGCTGCAGTGAGAGGGTTAACAGCAGCTCCCAGACTGTAGTGAGAGGGTTAACAGCAGCTCCCAGGCTGCAGTGAGAGGGTTAACAGCAGCTCCCAGGCTGCAGTGAGAGGGTTAACAGCAGCTCCCAGGCTGCAGTGAGAGGGTTAACAGCAGCTCCCAGACTGCAGTGAGAGGGTTAACAGCAGCTCCCAGACTGCAGTGAGAGGGTTAACAGCAGCTACCAGACTGCACTGAGAGGGTGAACAGCAGCTCCCATGCTGCACTGAGAGGGTTAACAGCAGCTCCCAGACTGCAGTGAGAGGGTTAACAGCAGCTCCCATGCTGCAGTGAGAGGGTTAACAACAGCTCCCAGACTGCAGTGAGAGGGTTAACAGCAGCTCCCAGACTGCAGTGAGAGGGTTAACAGCAGCTCCCAGACTGCAGTGAGAGGGTTAACAGCAGCTACCAGACTGCACTGAGAGGGTGAACAGCAGCTCCCATGCTGCAGTGAGAGGGTTAACAGCAGCTCCCAGACTGCAGTGAGAGGGTTAACAGCAGCTCCCATGCTGCAGTGAGAGGGTTAACAACAGCTCCCAGACTGCAGTGAGAGGGTTAACAGCAGCTCCCAGGCTGCAGTGAGAGGGTTAACAGCATCTCCCAGACTGCAGTGAGAGGGTTAACAGCAGCTCCCAGACTGCAGTGAGAGGGTTAACAGCAGCTCCCAGGCTGCAGTGAGAGGGTTAACAGCAGCTCCCAGGCTGCAGTGAGAGGGTTAACAGCAGCTCCCAGACTGCAGTGAGAGGGTTAACAGCAGCTCCCAGGTAACAGTGAGAGGGTTAACAGCAGCTCCCAGACTGCAGTGAGAGGGTTAACCACAGCTCCCAGGCTGCAGTGAGAGGGTTAACAGCAGCTCCCAGACTGCAGTGAGAGGGTTAACAGCAGCTCCCATGCTGCAGTGAGAGGGTTAACAACAGCTCCCAGACTGCAGTGAGAGGGTTAACAGCAGCTCCCAGGCTGCAGTGAGAGGGTTAACAGCATCTCCCAGACTGCAGTGAGAGGGTTAACAGCAGCTCCCATGCTGCAGTGAGAGGGTTAACAGCAGCTCCCAGGCAGCAGTGAGAGGGTTAACAGCAGCTCCCAGACTGCAGTGAGAGGGTTAACAGCAGCTCCCAGGCTGCAGTGAGAGGGTTAACAGCAGCTCCCAGGCTGCAGTGAGAGGGTTAACAGCAGCTCCCAGACTGCAGTGAGAGGGTTAACAGCAGCTCCCAGGCTGCAGTGAGAGGGTTAACAGCAGCTCCCAGACTGCAGTGAGAGGTTTAACAGCAGCTCCCAGACTGCAGTGAGAGGGTTAACAGCAGCTCCCAGACTGCCGTGAGAGGGTTAACAGCAGCTCCCAGACTGCAGTGAGAGGGTTAACAGCAGCTCCCAGGCTGCAGTGAGAGGGTTAACAGCAGCTCCCAGACTGCAGTGAGAGGGTTAACAGCAGCTCCCAGGCTGCGGTGAGAGGGTTAACAGCACCTTCCATACTGCAGTGAGAGGGTTAACAGCATCTCCCAGGATGCAGTGAGAGGGTTAACAGCAGCTCCCAGACGGCAGTGAGAGGGGTAACAGCAGCTCCCAGACTGCAGTGAGAGGGGTAACAGCAGCTCCCAGACTGCAGTGAGAGGGTTAACAGCAGCCCCCAGACTGCAGTGAGAGGGTTAACAGCAGCTCCCAGGTAACAGTGAGAGGGTTAACAGCAGCTCCCAGGCTGCAGTGAGAGGGTTAACAGCAGCTCCCAGGACGCAGTGAGAGGGTTAACAGCAGCTCCCAGACGGCAGTGAGAGGGTTAAAAGCAGCTCCCAGACTGCAGTGAGAGGGTTAACAGCAGCTCCCAGGCTGCAGTGAGAAGGTTAACAGCAGCTCCCAGGCTGCAGTGAGAGGGTTAACAGCGGCTCCCAGACTGCAGTGAGAGGGTTAACAGCAGCTCCCAGGCTGCAGTGAGAGGGTTAACAGCAGCTCCCAGGCTGCAGTGAGAGGGTTAACAGCAGCTCCCAGACTGCAGTGAGAGGGTTAACAGCAGCTCCCAGGCTGCAGTGAGAGGGTTAACAGCAGCTCCCAGGCTGCAGTGAGAGGGTTAACAGCAGCTCCCAGGCTGCAGTGAGAGGGTAAACAGCAGCTCCCAGACTGCAGTGAGAGGGTTAACAGCAGCTCCCAGACTGCAGTGAGAGGGTTAACAGCAGCTCCCAGGCTGCAGTGAGAGGGTTAACAGCAGCTCCCAGGCTGCAGTGAGAGGGTTAACAGCAGCTCCCAGACTGCAGTGAGAGGGTTAACAGCAGCTCCCAGGCTGCAGTGAGAGGGTTAACAGCAGCTCCCAGACTGCAGTGAGAGGATAAACAGCAGCTCCCAGGCTGCAGTGAGAGGGTTAACAGCAGCTCCCAGGCTGCAGTGAGAGGGTTAACAGCAGCTCCCAGACTGCAGTGAGAGGGTTAACAGCAGCTCCCAGGCTGCAGTGAGAGGGTTAACAGCAGCTCCCAGACTGCAGTGAGAGGGTTGACAGCAGCTCCCAGGCTGCAGTGAGAGGGTTAACAGCAGCTCCCAGGCTGCAGTGAGAGGGTTAACAGCAGCTCCCAGACTGCAGTGAGAGGGTTAACAGCAGCTCCCAGACTGCAGTGAGAGGGTTAACAGCAGCTCCCAGACGGCAGTGAGAGGGTTAACAGCAGCTCCCAGACTGCAGTGAGAGGGTTAACAGCAGCTCCCAGGCTGCAGTGAAAGGGTTAACAGCAGCTCCCAGGATGCAGTGAGAGGGTTAACAGCAGCTCCCAGACTGCAGTGAGAGGGTTAACAGCAGCTCCCAGGCTGCAGTGAGAGGGTTAACAGCAGCTCCCAGGCTGCAGTGAGAGGGTTAACAGCAGCTCCCAGGCTGCAGTGAGAGGGTTAACAGCAGCTCCCAGGCTGCAGTGAGAGGGTTAACAACAGCTCCCAGACTGCAGTGAGAGGGTTAACAGCAGCTCCCAGACTGCAGTGAGAGGGTTAACAGCAGCTCCCAGGATGCAGTGAGAGGGTTAACAGCAGCTCCCAGACGGCAGTGAGAGGGTTAACAGCAGCTCCCATGCTGCAGTGAGAGGGTTAACAGAAGCTCCCAGGCTGCAGTGAGAGGGTTAACAGCAGCTCCCAGACTGCAGTGAGAGGGTTAACAGCAGCTCCCAGGCTGCAGTGAGAGGGTTAACAGCAGCTCCCAGACTGCAGTGAGAGGGTTAACAGCAGCGCCCAGACTGCAGTGAGAGGGTTAACAGCAGCTCCCAGACTGCAGTGAGAGGACTAACATCAGCTCCCAGGCTGCAGTGAGAGGGTTAACAGCAGCGCCCAGACTGCAGTGAGAGGGTTAACAGCAGCTCCCTGACTGCAGTGAGAGGGTTAACAGCAGCTCCCAGACTGCAGTGAGAGGGTTAACAGCAGCTTCCAGACTGCAGTGAGAGGGTTAACAGCAGCTCCCCGGCTGCAGTGAGAGGGTTAACAACAGCTTCCAGACTGCAGTGAGAGGGTTAACAGCAGCTCCCAGACTGCAGTGAGAGGGTTAACAGCAGCTCCCAGGCTGCAGTGAGAGGGTTAACAACAGCTTCCAGACTGCAGTGAGAGGGTTAACAGCAGCTCCCAGACTGCAATGAGAGGGTTAACAGCAGCTCCCAGACTGCAGTGAGAGGGTTAACAGCCGCTCCCAGGCTGCAGTGAGAGGGTTAACAGCGGCTCCCAGGCTGCAGTGAGAGGGTTAACAGCAGCTCCCAGACTGCAGTGAGAGGGTTAACAGCGGCTCCCAGGCTGCAGTGAGAGGGTTAACAGCGGCTCCCAGGCTGCAGTGAGAGGGTTAACAGCAGCTCCCAGACTGCAGTGAGAGGGTTAACAGCAGCTCCCAGGCTGCAGTGAGAGGGTTAACAGCAGCTCCCAGGCTGCAGTGAGAGGGTTAACAGCAGCTCCCAGGCTGCAGTGAGAGGGTTAACAGCAGCTCCCAGACTGCAGTGAGAGGGTTAACAGCAGCTCCCAGACTGCAGTGAGAGGGTTAACAGCAGGTCCCAGACTGCAGTGAGAGGGTTAACAGCGGCTCCCAGGCTGCAGTGAGAGGGTTAACAGCGGCTCCCAGACTGCAGTGAGATGGTTAACAGCAGCTCCCAGACTGCAGTGAGAGGATAAACAGCAGGTCCCAGACTGCAGTGAGAGGATAAACAGCAGCTCCCAGACTGCAGTGAGAGGATAAACAGCAGGTCCCAGACTGCAGTGAGAGGGTTAACAGCGGCTCCCAGACTGCAGTGAGAGGGTTAACAGCAGCTCCCAGGCTGCAGTGAGAGGGTTAACAGCAGCTCCCAGACTGCAGTGAGAGGGTTAACAGCAGCTCCCAGGCTGCAGTGAGAGGGTTAACAGCAGCTCCCAGGCTGCAGTGAGAGGGTTAACAGCAGCTCCCAGGCTGCAGTGAGAGGGTTAACAGCAGCTCCCAGACTGCAGTGAGAGGGTTAACAGCAGCTCCCAGACTGCAGTGAGAGGGTTAACAGCAGCTCCCAGACTGCAGTGAGGGTTAACAGCTGCTCCCAGACTGCAGTGAGAGGGTTAACAGCAGCTCCCAGACTGCAGTGAGAGGGTTAACAGCAGCTACCAGGCTGCAGTGAGAGGGTTAACAGCAGCTCCCAGACTGCAGTGAGAGGGTTAACAGCAGCTCCCAGACTGCAGTGAGAGGGTTAACAGCAGCTCCCAGGCTGCAGTGAGAGGGTTAACAACCGCTCCCAGACTGCAGTGAGAGGGTTAACAGCAGCTCCCAGGCTGCAGTGAGAGGGTTAACAGCAGCTCCCAGACTGCAGTGAGAGGGTTAACAGCAGCTCCCAGACTGCAGTGAGAGGGTTAACAGCAGCTCCCAGACTGCAGTGAGAGGGTTAACAGCAGCTCCCAGACTGCAGTGAGAGGGTTAACAGCAGCTCCCAGGCTGCAGTGAGAGGGTTAACAGCAGCTCCCAGGCTGCAGTGAGAGGGTTAACAGAAGCTCCCAGACTGCAGTGAGAGGGTTAACAGCAGCTCCCAGGCTGCAGTGAGAGGGTTAACAGCAGCTCCCAGACTGCAGTGAGAGGGTTAACAGCAGCTCCCAGGCTGCAGTGAGAGGGTTAACAACAGCTCCCAGACTGCAGTGAGAGGGTTAACAGCAGCTCCCAGACTGCAGTGAGAGGGGTAACAGCAGCTCCCAGACTGCAGTGAGAGGGTTAACAGCAGCTCCCAGACTGCAGTGAGAGGGTTAACAGCAGCTCCCAGACTGCAGTGAGAGGGTTAACAGCAGCTCCCAGGCTGCAGTGAGAGGGTTAACAGCAGCTCCCAGGCTGCAGTGAGAGGGTTAACAGCAGCTCCCAGACTGCAGTGAGAGGGTTAACAGCAGTTCCCAGACTGCAGTGAGAGGGTTAACAGCAGCTCCCAGACTGCAGTGAGAGGGTTAACAGCAGCTCCCAGGCTGCAGTGAGAGGGTTAACAGCAGCTCCCAGACTGCAGTGAGAGGGTTAACAGCAGCTCCCAGGCTGCAGTGAGAGGGTTAACAGCAACTCCCAGACTGCAGTGAGAGGGTTAACAGCAGCTCCCGGCTGCAGTGAGAGGGTTAACAGCAGCTCCCGGCTGCAGTGAGAGGGTTAACAGCAGCTCCCGGCTGCAGTGAGAGGGTTAACAGCAGCTCCCAGACTGCAGTGAGAGGGTAAACAGCAGCTCCCAGACTGCAGTGAGAGGGTTAACAGCAGCTCCCGACTGCAGTGAGAGGGTTAACAGCAGCTCCCAGACTGCAGTGAGAGGGTTAACAGCAGCTCCCAGGCTGCAGTGAGAGGGTTAACAGAAGCTCCCAGGCTGCAGTGAGAGGGTTAACAGCAGCTCCCAGACTGCAGTGAGAGGGTTAACAGCAGCTCCCAGGCTGCAGTGAGAGGGTTAACAGCAGCTCCCAGGCTGCAGTGAGAGGGTTAACAGCAGCTCCCAGACTGCAGTGAGAGGGTTAACAGCAGCTCCCAGGCTGCAGTGAGAGGGTTAACAGCAGCTCCCAGGCTGCAGTGAGAGGGTTAACAGCAGCTCCCAGACTGCAGTGAGAGGGTTAACAGCAGCTCCCAGGCTGCAGTGAAAGGGTTAACAGCAGCTCCCAGGCTGCAGTGAGAGGGTTAACAGCAGCTCCCAGACTGCAGTGAGAGGGTTAACAGCAGCTCCCAGGCTGCAGTGAGAGGGTTAACAGCAGCTCCCAGACTGCAGTGAGAGGGTTAACAGCAGCCAGCAGGCTGCAGTGAGAGGGTTAACAGCAGCTCCCAGACTGCAGTGAGAGGGTTAACAGCAGCTCCCAGGCTGCAGTGAGAGGGTTAACAGCAGCTCCCAGGCTGCAGTGAGAGGGTTAACAGCAGCTCCCAGACTGCAGTGAGAGGGTTAACAGCAGCTCCCAGGCTGCAGTGAGAGGGTTAACAGCAGCTCCCAGACTGCAGTGAGAGGGTTAACAGCAGCCAGCAGGCTGCAGTGAGAGGGTTAACAGCAGCTCCCAGACTGCAGTGATAGGGTTAACAGCAGCTCCCAGACTGCAGTGAGAGGGTTAACATCAGATCCCAGACTGCAGTGAGAGGGTTAACAGCAGCCAGCAGGCTGCAGTGAGAGGGTTAACAGCAGCTCCCAGACTGCAGTGAGAGGGTTAACAGCAGCTCCCAGACTGCAGTGAGAGGGTTAACAGCAGCTCCCAGACTGCAGTGAGAGGGTTAACATCAGATCCCAGACTGCAGTGAGAGGGTTAACAGCAGCCAGCAGGCTGCAGTGAGAGGGTTAACAGCAGCTCCCAGACTGCAGTGAGAGGGTTAACAGCAGCTCCCAGGCTGCAGTGAGAGGGTTAACAGCAGCTCCCAGGCTGCAGTGAGAGGGTTAACAGCGGCTCCCATGCTGCAGTGAGAGGGTTAACAGCAGCTCCCAGGCTGCAGTGAGAGGGTTAACAGCAACTCCCTGACTGCAGTGAGAGGGTTAACAGCAGCTCACAGACTGCAGTGAGAGCGTTAACAGCAGCACCCAGGCTGCAGTGAGAGGGTTAACAGCAACTCCCAGACTGCAGTGAGAGGGTTAACAGCAGCTCCCAGACTGCAGTGAGAGGGTTAACAGCAGCACCCAGGCTGCAGTGAGAGGGTTAACAGCAGCTCCCAGACTGCAGTGAGAGGGTTAACAGCAGCTCCCAGACTGCAGTGAGAGGGTTAACAGCAGCTCCCAGACTGCAGTGAGAGGGGTAACAGCAGCTCCCAGACTGCAGTGAGAGGGTTAACAGCAGCTCCCAGACTGCAGTGAGAGGGTTAACAGCAGCTCCCAGACTGCAGTGAGAGGGTTAACAGCAGCTCCCAGGCTGCAGTGAGAGGGTTAACAGCAGCTCCCAGGCTGCAGTGAGAGGGTTAACAGCAGCTCCCAGACTGCAGTGAGAGGGTTAACATCAGCTCCCAGGCTGCAGTGAGAGGGTTAACAGCAGCTCCCAGGCTGCAGTGAGAGGGTTAACAGCAGCTCCCAGACTGCAGTGAGAGGGTTAACATCAGCTCCCAGGCTGCAGTGAGAGGGTTAACAGCAGCTCCCAGGCTGCAGTGAGAGGGTTAACAGCAGCTCCCAGACTGCAGTGAGAGGGTTAACATCAGATCCCAGACTGCAGTGAGAGGGTTAACAGCAGCTACCAGGCTGCAGTGAGAGGGTTAACAGCAGCTCCCAGACTGCAGTGAGAGGGTTAACAGCAGCTCCCAGGCTGCAGTGGGAGGGTTAACAGCAGCTCCCAGGCTGCAGTGAGAGGGTTAACAGCGGCTCCCATGCTGCAGTGAGAGGGTTAACAGCAACTCCCAGACTGCAGTGAGAGGGTTAACAGCAGCTCCCAGGCTGCAGTGAGAGGGTTAACAGCAGCTCCCAGGCTGCAGTGAGAGGGTTAACAGCAACTCCCAGACTGCAGTGAGAGCGTTAACAGCAGCACCCAGGCTGCAGTGAGAGGGTTAACAGCAACTCCCAGACTGCAGTGAGAGGGTTAACAGCAGCTCCCAGACTGCAGTGAGGGTTAACAGCTGCTCCCAGACTGCAGTGAGAGGGTTAACAGCAGCTCCCAGACTGCAGTGAGAGGGTTAACAGCAGCTCCCAGGCTGCAGTGAGATGGTTAACAGCAGCTCCCAGACTGCAGTGAGAGGGTTAACAGCAGCTCCCAGACTGCAGTGAGAGGGTTAACAGCAGCTCCCAGGCTGCAGTGAGAGGGTTAACAGCAGCTCCCAGGCTGCAGTGAGAGGGTTAACAGCAGCTCCTAGACTGCAGTAAGAGGGTTAACAGCAGCTCCCAGGCTGCAGTGAGAGGGTTAACAGCAGCTCCCAGGCTGCAGTGAGAGGGTTAACAGCAGCTCCCAGACTGCAGTGAGAGGGTTAACAGCAGCTCCCAGGCTGCAGTAAGAGGGTTAACAGCAGCTCCCAGGCTGCAGTGAGAGGGTTAACAGCAGCTCCCAGGCTGCAGTGAGAGGGTTAACAGCAGCTCCCAGACTGCAGTAAGAGGGTTAACAGCAGCTCCCAGGCTGCAGTGAGAGGGTTAACAGCAGCTCCCAGGCTGCAGTGAGAGGGTTAACAGCAGCACCCAGGCTGCAGTGAGAGGGTTAACAGCAACTCCCAGGCTGCAGTGAGAGGGTTAACAGCAGCTCACAGACTGCAGTGAGAGGGTTAACAGCAGCTCCCAGGCTGCAGTGAGAGGGTTAACTGCAGCTCCCAGACTGCAGTGAGAGGGTTAACAGCAGCTCCCAGACTGCAGTGAGAGGGTTAACAGCAGCACCCAGGCTGCAGTGAGAGGGTTAACAGCAACTCCCAGGCTGCAGTGAGAGGGTTAACAGCAGCTCACAGACTGCAGTGAGAGGGTTAACAGCAGCTCACAGACTGCAGTGAGAGGGTTAACAGCAGCTCCCAGGCTGCAGTGAGAGGGTTAACTGCAGCTCCCAGGCTGCAGTGAGAGGGTTAACAGCAGCACCCAGGCTGCAGTGAGAGGGTTAACAGCAGCTCCCAGACTGCAGTGAGAGGGTTAACAGCAGCTCCCAGACTGCAGTGAGAGGGTTAACAGCAGCTCACAGACGGCAGTGAGAGGGTTAACAGCGGCTCCCATGCTGCAGTGAGAGGGTTAACAGCAGCTCCCAGGCTGCAGTGAGAGGGTTAACAGCAACTCCCAGACTGCAGTGAGAGCGTTAACAGCAGCACCCAGGCTGCAGTGAGAGGGTTAACAGCAACTCCCAGACTGCAGTGAGAGGGTTAACAGCAGCTCCCAGGCTGCAGTGAGAGGATTAACAGCAGCTCCCAGGCTGCAGTGAGAGGGTTAACAGCAGCGCCCAGACTGCAGTGAGGGTTAACAGCTGCTCCCAGACTGCAGTGAGAGGGTTAACAGCAGCTCCCAGACTGCAGTGAGAGGGTTAACAGCAGCTCCCAGGCTGCAGTGAGAGGGTTAACAGCAGCTACCAGGCTGCAGTGAGAGGGTTAACAGCAGCTCCCAGACTGCAGTGAGAGGGTTAACAGCAGCTCCCAGGCTGCAGTGGGAGGGTTAACAGCAGCTCCCAGGCTGCAGTGAGAGGGTTAACAGCGGCTCCCATGCTGCAGTGAGAGGGTTAACAGCAACTCCCAGACTGCAGTGAGAGGGTTAACAGCAGCTCCCAGGCTGCAGTGAGAGGGTTAACAGCAGCTCCCAGGCTGCAGTGAGAGGGTTAACAGCAACTCCCAGACTGCAGTGAGAGCGTTAACAGCAGCACCCAGGCTGCAGTGAGAGGGTTAACAGCAACTCCCAGACTGCAGTGAGAGGGTTAACAGCAGCTCCCAGACTGCAGTGAGGGTTAACAGCTGCTCCCAGACTGCAGTGAGAGGGTTAACAGCAGCTCCCAGACTGCAGTGAGAGGGTTAACAGCAGCTCCCAGGCTGCAGTGAGATGGTTAACAGCAGCTCCCAGACTGCAGTGAGAGGGTTAACAGCAGCTCCCAGACTGCAGTGAGAGGGTTAACAGCAGCTCCCAGGCTGCAGTGAGAGGGTTAACAGCAGCTCCCAGGCTGCAGTGAGAGGGTTAACAGCAGCTCCTAGACTGCAGTAAGAGGGTTAACAGCAGCTCCCAGGCTGCAGTGAGAGGGTTAACAGCAGCTCCCAGGCTGCAGTGAGAGGGTTAACAGCAGCTCCCAGACTGCAGTGAGAGGGTTAACAGCAGCTCCCAGGCTGCAGTAAGAGGGTTAACAGCAGCTCCCAGGCTGCAGTGAGAGGGTTAACAGCAGCTCCCAGGCTGCAGTGAGAGGGTTAACAGCAGCTCCCAGACTGCAGTAAGAGGGTTAACAGCAGCTCCCAGGCTGCAGTGAGAGGGTTAACAGCAGCTCCCAGGCTGCAGTGAGAGGGTTAACAGCAGCACCCAGGCTGCAGTGAGAGGGTTAACAGCAACTCCCAGGCTGCAGTGAGAGGGTTAACAGCAGCTCACAGACTGCAGTGAGAGGGTTAACAGCAGCTCCCAGGCTGCAGTGAGAGGGTTAACTGCAGCTCCCAGACTGCAGTGAGAGGGTTAACAGCAGCTCCCAGACTGCAGTGAGAGGGTTAACAGCAGCACCCAGGCTGCAGTGAGAGGGTTAACAGCAACTCCCAGGCTGCAGTGAGAGGGTTAACAGCAGCTCACAGACTGCAGTGAGAGGGTTAACAGCAGCTCACAGACTGCAGTGAGAGGGTTAACAGCAGCTCCCAGGCTGCAGTGAGAGGGTTAACTGCAGCTCCCAGGCTGCAGTGAGAGGGTTAACAGCAGCACCCAGGCTGCAGTGAGAGGGTTAACAGCAGCTCCCAGACTGCAGTGAGAGGGTTAACAGCAGCTCCCAGACTGCAGTGAGAGGGTTAACAGCAGCTCACAGACGGCAGTGAGAGGGTTAACAGCGGCTCCCATGCTGCAGTGAGAGGGTTAACAGCAGCTCCCAGGCTGCAGTGAGAGGGTTAACAGCAACTCCCAGACTGCAGTGAGAGCGTTAACAGCAGCACCCTGGCTGCAGTGAGAGGGTTAACAGCAACTCCCAGACTGCAGTGAGAGGGTTAACAGCAGCTCCCAGGCTGCAGTGAGAGGATTAACAGCAGCTCCCAGGCTGCAGTGAGAGGGTTAACAGCAGCGCCCAGACTGCAGTGAGGGTTAACAGCTGCTCCCAGACTGCAGTGAGAGGGTTAACAGCAGCTCCCAGACTGCAGTGAGAGGGTTAACAGCAGCTCCCAGGCTGCAGTGAGAGGGTTAACAGCAGCTCCCAGACTGCAGTGAGAGGGTTAACAGCAGCTCCCAGACTGCAGTGAGAGGGTTAACAGCAGCTCCCAGACTGCAGTGAGAGGGTTAACAGCAGCGCCCAGACTGCAGTGAGAGGGTTAACAGCAGCTTCCAGACTGCAGTGAGAGGGTTAACAGGAGCTCCCAGGCTGCAGTGAGAGGGTTAACAGCAGCTCCCAGACTGCAGTGAGAGGGTTAACAACAGCTCCCAGACTGCAGTGAGAGGGTTAACAGCAGCTCCCAGACTGCAGTGAGAGGGTTAACAGCAGCTCCCAGGCTGCAGTGAGAGGGTTAACAGCAGCTCCCAGACTGCAGTAAGAGGGTTAACAGCAGCTCCCAGTCTGCAGTGAGAGGGTTAACAGCAGCACCCAGGCTGCAGTGAGAGGGTTAACAGCAACTCCCAGGCTGCAGTGAGAGGGTTAACAGCAGCACCCAGGCTGCAGTGAGAGGGTTAACAGCAACTCCCAGACTGCAGTGAGAGGGTTAACAGCAGCTCACAGACTGCAGTGAGAGGGTTAACAGCAGCTCCCAGGCTGCAGTGAGAGGGTTAACTGCAGCTCCCAGGCTGCAGTGAGAGGGTTAACAGCAGCACCCAGGCTGCAGTGAGAGGGTTAACAGCAAGTCCCAGACTGCAGTGAGAGGGTTAACAGCAGCTCACAGACTGCAGTGAGAGGGTTAACAGCAGCTCCCAGACTGCAGTGAGAGGGTTAACAGCAGCTCCCAGACTGCAGTGAGAGGGTTAACAGCAGCTCACAGACGGCAGTGAGAGGGTTAACAGCAGCTCCCAGGCTGCAGTGAGAGGGTTAACAGCAGCTCCCAGACTGCAGTGAGAGGGTTAACTGCAGCTCCCAGGCTGCAGTGAGAGGGTTAACTGCAGCTCCCAGGCTGCAGTGAGAGGGTTAACAGCAGCTCCCAGACTGCAGTGAGAGGGTTAACAGCAGCTCCCAGGCTGCAGTGAGAGGGTTAACAGCAGCTACCAGCCTGGAGTGAGAGGGTTAACAGCAGCTCCCAGACTGCAGTGAGAGGGTTAACAGCAGCTCCCAGGCTGCAGTGAGAGGGTTAACAGCAGCTCCCAGGCTGCAGTGAGAGGGTTAACAGCAGCTCCCAGACTGCAGTGAGAGGGTTAACAGCAGCTCCCAGGCTGCAGTGAGAGGGTTAACAGCAGCTCCCAGGCTGCAGTGAGAGGGTTAACAGCAGCTCCCAGGATGCAGTGAGAGGGTTAACAGCAGCTCCCAGACTGCAGTGAGAGGGTTAACAGCAGATCCCAGACTGCAGTGAGAGGGTTAACAGCAGATCCCAGACTGCAGTGAGAGGGTTAACAGCAGCTCCCAGACTGCAGTGAGAGGGTTAGCAGCAGCTCCCAGACTGCAGTGAGAGGGTTAACAGCAGCTCCCAGGCTGCAGTGATAGGGTTAACTGCAGCTCCCAGGCTGCAGTGAGAGGGTTAACAGCAGCTCCCAGGCTGCAGTGAGAGGGTTAACAGCAGCTCCCAGACTGCAGTGAGAGGGTTAACAGCAGCTCCCAGGCTGCAGTGAGAGGGTTAACAGCAGCTCCCAGACTGCAGTGAGAGGGTTAACAGCAGCTCCCAGACTGCAGTGAGAGGGTTAACAGCAGCTCCCAGACTGCAGTGAGAGGGTTAACAGCAGCTCCCAGACAGCAGTGAGAGGGTTAACAGCAGCTCCCAGACTGCAGATGAGGGTTAACAGCAGCTCCCAGGCTGCAGTGAGAGGGTTAACAGCAGCTCCCAGGCTGCAGTGAGAGGGTTAACAGCAGCTCCCAGACTGCAGTGAGAGGATAAACAGCGGCTCCCAGACTGCAGTGAGAGGGTTAACAGCAGCTCCCAGGCTGCAGTGAGAGGGTTAACAGCAGCTCCCAGACTGCAGTGAGAGGGTTAACAGCAGCTCCCAGACTGCAGTGAGAGGGTTAACAGCAGCTCCGAGGCTGCAGTGAGAGGGTTAACAGCAGCTCCCAGGCTGCAGTGAGAGGGTTAACAGCAGCTCCCAGACTGCAGTGAGAGGGTTAACAGCAGCTCCCACTGCAGTGAGAGGGTTAACAGCAGCTCCCAGACTGCAGTGAGAGGGTTAACAGCAGCTCCAAGGCTGCAGTGAGAGGGTTAACCACAGCTCCCAGGCTGCAGTGAGAGGGTTAACAGCAGCTCCCAGACTGCAGTGAGAGGGTTAACAGCAGCTCCCAGGCTGCAGTGAGAGGGTTAACAGCAGCTCCCAGACTGCAGTGAGAGGGTTAACAGCAGCTCCCAGACTGCAGTGAGAGGGTTAACAGCAGCTCCCAGACTGCAGTGAGAGGGTTAACAGCAGCTCCCAGGCTGCAGTGAGAGGGTTAACAGCAGCTCCCAGACTGCAGTGAGAGGGTTAACAGCAGCTCCCAGACTGCAGTGAGAGGGTTAACAGCAGCTCCCAGACTGCAGTGAGAGGGTTAACAGCAGCTCCCAGGCTGCAGTGAGAGGGTTAACAGCAGCTCCCAGACTGCAGTGAGAGGGTTAACAGCAGCTCTCAGGCTGCAGTGAGAGGGTTAACAGCAGCTCCCACTGCAGTGAGAGGGTTAACAGCAGCTCCCAGACTGCAGTGAGAGGGTTAACAGCAGCTCCCAGACTGCAGATGAGGGTTAACAGCAGCTCCCAGGCTGCAGTGAGAGGGTTAACAGCAGCTCCCAGGCTGCAGTGAGAGGGTTAACAGCAGCTCCCAGACTGCAGTGAGAGGATAAACAGCGGCTCCCAGACTGCAGTGAGAGGGTTAACAGCAGCTCCCAGGCTGCAGTGAGAGGGTTAACAGCAGCTCCCAGACTGCAGTGAGAGGGTTAACAGCAGCTCCCAGACTGCAGTGAGAGGGTTAACAGCAGCTCCGAGGCTGCAGTGAGAGGGTTAACAGCAGCTCCCAGGCTGCAGTGAGAGGGTTAACAGCAGCTCCCAGACTGCAGTGAGAGGGTTAACAGCAGCTCCCACTGCAGTGAGAGGGTTAACAGCAGCTCCCAGACTGCAGTGAGAGGGTTAACAGCAGCTCCAAGGCTGCAGTGAGAGGGTTAACCACAGCTCCCAGGCTGCAGTGAGAGGGTTAACAGCAGCTCCCAGACTGCAGTGAGAGGGTTAACAGCAGCTCCCAGGCTGCAGTGAGAGGGTTAACAGCAGCTCCCAGACTGCAGTGAGAGGGTTAACAGCAGCTCCCAGACTGCAGTGAGAGGGTTAACAGCAGCTCCCAGACTGCAGTGAGAGGGTTAACAGCAGCTCCCAGGCTGCAGTGAGAGGGTTAACAGCAGCTCCCAGACTGCAGTGAGAGGGTTAACAGCAGCTCCCAGACTGCAGTGAGAGGGTTAACAGCAGCTCCCAGACTGCAGTGAGAGGGTTAACAGCAGCTCCCAGGCTGCAGTGAGAGGGTTAACAGCAGCTCCCAGACTGCAGTGAGAGGGTTAACAGCAGCTCTCAGGCTGCAGTGAGAGGGTTAACAGCAGCTCCCACTGCAGTGAGAGGGTTAACAGCAGCTCCCAGACTGCAGTGAGAGGGTTAACAGCAGCTCCAAGGCTGCAGTGAGAGGGTTAACCACAGCTCCCAGGCTGCAGTGAGAGGGTTAACAGCAGCTCCCAGACTGCAGTGAGAGGGTTAACAGCAGCTCCCAGGCTGCAGTGAGAGGGTTAACAGCAGCTCCCAGACTGCAGTGAGAGGGTTAACAGCAGCTCCCAGACTGCAGTGAGAGGGTTAACAGCAGCTCCCAGACTGCAGTGAGAGGGTTAACAGCAGCTCCCAGACTGCAGTGAGAGGGTTAACAGCAGCTCCCAGACTGCAGTGAGAGGGTTAACAGCAGCTCCCAGGCTGCAGTGAGAGGGTTAACAGCAGCTCCCAGGCTGCAGTGAGAGGGTTAACAGCAGCTCCCAGGCTGCAGTGAGAGGGTTAACAGCAGCTCCCAGACTGCAGTGAGAGGGTTAACAGCAGCTCCCAGACTGCAGTGAGAGGGTTAACAGCAGCTCCCAGGCTGCAGTGAGAGGGTTAACAGCAGCTCCCAGACTGCAGTGAGAGGGTTAACAGCAGCTCCCAGGCTGCAGTGAGAGGGTTAACAGCAGCTCCCAGGCTGCAGTGAGAGGGTTAACAGCAGCTCCCAGACTGCAGTGAGAGGGTTAACAGCAGCTCCCAGGTAACAGTGAGAGGGTTAACAGCAGCTCCCAGACTGCAGTGAGAGGGTTAACCACAGCTCCCAGGCTGCAGTGAGAGGGTTAACAGCAGCTCCCAGACTGCAGTGAGAGGGTTAACAGCAGCTCCCAGGCTGCAGTGAGAGGGTTAACAGCAGCTCCCAGGCTGCAGTGAGAGGGTTAACAGCAGCTCCCAGGCTGCAGTGAGAGGGTTAACAGCAGCTCCCAGGCTGCAGTGAGAGGGTTAACAGCAGCTCCCAGACTGCAGTGAGAGGGTTAACAGCAGCTCCCAGGTAACAGTGAGAGGGTTAACAGCAGCTCCCAGACTGCAGTGAGAGGGTTAACCACAGCTCCCAGGCTGCAGTGAGAGGGTTAACAGCAGCTCCCAGACTGCAGTGAGAGGGTTAACAGCAGCTCCCAGGCTGCAGTGAGAGGGTTAACAGCGGCTCCCATGCTGCAGTGAGAGGATTAACAGCAGCTCCCAGGCTGCAGTGAGAGGGTTAACAGCAGCTCCCAGGCTGCAGTGAGAGGGTTAACATCAGCTCCCAGCCTGCAGTGAGAGGGTTAACAGCAGCTCCCAGACTGCAGTGAGAGGGTTAACAGCAACTCCCAGGCTGCAGTGAGAGGGTTAACAGCAGCTCCCAGACTGAAGTGAGAGGGTTAACAGCAGCTCCCAGACTGCAGTGAGAGGGTTAACGCAGCTCCCAGACTGCAGTGAGAGGGTTAACAGCAGCTCCCAGACTGCAGTGAGAGGGTTAACAGCAGCTCCCAGGCTGCAGTGAGAGGGTTAACAGCAGCTCCCAGGCTGCAGTTAGAGGGTTAACAGCAGCTCCCAGACTGCAGTGAGAGGGTTAACAGCAGCTCCCAGACTGCAGTGAGAGGGTTAACAGCAGCTCCCAGACTGCAGTGAGAGGGTTAACAGCAGCTCCCAGACTGCAGTGAGAGGGTTAACAGCAGCTCCCAGACTGCAGTGAGAGGGTTAACAGCAGCTCCCAGGCTGCAGTGAGAGGGTTAACAGCAGCTCCCAGGCTGCAGTGAGAGGGTTAACAGCAGCTCCCAGACTGCAGTGAGAGGGTTAACAGCAGCTCCCAGGCTGCAGTGAGAGGGTTAACAGCAGCTCCCAGGCTGCAGTGAGAGGGTTAACAGCAGCTCCCAGACTGTAGTGAGAGGGTTAACAGCAGCTCCCAGGCTGCAGTGAGAGGGTTAACAGCAGCTCCCAGGCTGCAGTGAGAGGGTTAACAGCAGCTCCCAGGCTGCAGTGAGAGGGTTAACAGCAGCTCCCAGACTGCAGTGAGAGGGTTAACAGCAGCTCCCAGACTGCAGTGAGAGGGTTAACAGCAGCTACCAGACTGCACTGAGAGGGTGAACAGCAGCTCCCATGCTGCACTGAGAGGGTTAACAGCAGCTCCCATGCTGCAGTGAGAGGGTTAACAGCAGCTCCCAGACTGCAGTGAGAGGGTTAACAGCAGCTCCCATGCTGCAGTGAGAGGGTTAACAACAGCTCCCAGACTGCAGTGAGAGGGTTAACAGCAGCTCCCAGGCTGCAGTGAGAGGGTTAACAGCATCTCCCAGACTGCAGTGAGAGGGTTAACAGCAGCTCCCATGCTGCAGTGAGAGGGTTAACAGCAGCTCCCAGGCAGCAGTGAGAGGGTTAACAGCAGCTCCCAGACTGCAGTGAGAGGGTTAACAGCAGCTCCCAGGCTGCAGTGAGAGGGTTAACAGCAGCTCCCAGGCTGCAGTGAGAGGGTTAACAGCAGCTCCCAGACTGCAGTGAGAGGGTTAACAGCAGCTCCCAGGCTGCAGTGAGAGGGTTAACAGCAGCTCCCAGACTGCAGTGAGAGGTTTAACAGCAGCTCCCAGACTGCAGTGAGAGGGTTAACAGCAGCTCCCAGACTGCCGTGAGAGGGTTAACAGCAGCTCCCAGACTGCAGTGAGAGGGTTAACAGCAGCTCCCAGGCTGCAGTGAGAGGGTTAACAGCAGCTCCCAGACTGCAGTGAGAGGGTTAACAGCAGCTCCCAGGCTGCGGTGAGAGGGTTAACAGCACCTTCCATACTGCAGTGAGAGGGTTAACAGCATCTCCCAGGATGCAGTGAGAGGGTTAACAGCAGCTCCCAGACGGCAGTGAGAGGGGTAACAGCAGCTCCCAGACTGCAGTGAGAGGGGTAACAGCAGCTCCCAGACTGCAGTGAGAGGGTTAACAGCAGCCCCCAGACTGCAGTGAGAGGGTTAACAGCAGCTCCCAGGTAACAGTGAGAGGGTTAACAGCAGCTCCCAGGCTGCAGTGAGAGGGTTAACAGCAGCTCCCAGGACGCAGTGAGAGGGTTAACAGCAGCTCCCAGACGGCAGTGAGAGGGTTAAAAGCAGCTCCCAGACTGCAGTGAGAGGGTTAACAGCAGCTCCCAGGCTGCAGTGAGAAGGTTAACAGCAGCTCCCAGGCTGCAGTGAGAGGGTTAACAGCGGCTCCCAGACTGCAGTGAGAGGGTTAACAGCAGCTCCCAGGCTGCAGTGAGAGGGTTAACAGCAGCTCCCAGGCTGCAGTGAGAGGGTTAACAGCAGCTCCCAGACTGCAGTGAGAGGGTTAACAGCAGCTCCCAGGCTGCAGTGAGAGGGTTAACAGCAGCTCCCAGGCTGCAGTGAGAGGGTTAACAGCAGCTCCCAGGCTGCAGTGAGAGGGTAAACAGCAGCTCCCAGACTGCAGTGAGAGGGTTAACAGCAGCTCCCAGACTGCAGTGAGAGGGTTAACAGCAGCTCCCAGGCTGCAGTGAGAGGGTTAACAGCAGCTCCCAGGCTGCAGTGAGAGGGTTAACAGCAGCTCCCAGACTGCAGTGAGAGGGTTAACAGCAGCTCCCAGGCTGCAGTGAGAGGGTTAACAGCAGCTTCCAGACTGCAGTGAGAGGATAAACAGCAGCTCCCAGGCTGCAGTGAGAGGGTTAACAGCAGCTCCCAGGCTGCAGTGAGAGGGTTAACAGCAGCTCCCAGACTGCAGTGAGAGGGTTAACAGCAGCTCCCAGGCTGCAGTGAGAGGGTTAACAGCAGCTCCCAGACTGCAGTGAGAGGGTTAACAGCAGCTCCCAGGCTGCAGTGAGAGGGTTAACAGCAGCTCCGAGGCTGCAGTGAGAGGATTAACAGCAGCTCCCAGACTGCAGTGAGAGGGTTAACAGCAGCTCCCAGGCTGCAGTGAGAGGGTTAACAGCAGCTCCGAGGCTGCAGTGAGAGGGTTAACAGCAGCTCCCAGACTGCAGTGAGAGGGTTAACAGCAGCTCCCAGACGGCAGTGAGAGGGTTAACAGCAGCTCCCAGACTGCAGTGAGAGGGTTAACAGCAGCTCCCAGGCTGCAGTGAAAGGGTTAACAGCAGCTCCCAGGATGCAGTGAGAGGGTTAACAGCAGCTCCCAGACTGCAGTGAGAGGGTTAACAGCAGCTCCCAGGCTGCAGTGAGAGGGTTAACAGCAGCTCCCAGGCTGCAGTGAGAGGGTTAACAGCAGCTCCCAGGCTGCAGTGAGAGGGTTAACAGCAGCTCCCAGGCTGCAGTGAGAGGGTTAACAACAGCTCCCAGACTGCAGTGAGAGGGTTAACAGCAGCTCCCAGACTGCAGTGAGAGGGTTAACAGCAGCTCCCAGGATGCAGTGAGAGGGTTAACAGCAGCTCCCAGACGGCAGTGAGAGGGTTAACAGCAGCTCCCATGCTGCAGTGAGAGGGTTAACAGCAGCTCCCAGGCTGCAGTGAGAGGGTTAACAGCAGCTCCCAGACTGCAGTGAGAGGGTTAACAGCAGCTCCCAGGCTGCAGTGAGAGGGTTAACAGCAGCTCCCAGACTGCAGTGAGAGGGTTAACAGCAGCGCCCAGACTGCAGTGAGAGGGTTAACAGCAGCTCCCAGACTGCAGTGAGAGGACTAACATCAGCTCCCAGGCTGCAGTGAGAGGGTTAACAGCAGCGCCCAGACTGCAGTGAGAGGGTTAACAGCAGCTCCCTGACTGCAGTGAGAGGGTTAACAGCAGCTCCCAGACTGCAGTGAGAGGGTTAACAGCAGCTTCCAGACTGCAGTGAGAGGGTTAACAGCAGCTCCCCGGCTGCAGTGAGAGGGTTAACAACAGCTTCCAGACTGCAGTGAGAGGGTTAACAGCAGCTCCCAGACTGCAGTGAGAGGGTTAACAGCAGCTCCCAGGCTGCAGTGAGAGGGTTAACAACAGCTTCCAGACTGCAGTGAGAGGGTTAACAGCAGCTCCCAGACTGCAATGAGAGGGTTAACAGCAGCTCCCAGACTGCAGTGAGAGGGTTAACAGCCGCTCCCAGGCTGCAGTGAGAGGGTTAACAGCGGCTCCCAGGCTGCAGTGAGAGGGTTAACAGCAGCTCCCAGACTGCAGTGAGAGGGTTAACAGCGGCTCCCAGGCTGCAGTGAGAGGGTTAACAGCGGCTCCCAGGCTGCAGTGAGAGGGTTAACAGCAGCTCCCAGACTGCAGTGAGAGGGTTAACAGCAGCTCCCAGGCTGCAGTGAGAGGGTTAACAGCAGCTCCCAGGCTGCAGTGAGAGGGTTAACAGCAGCTCCCAGGCTGCAGTGAGAGGGTTAACAGCAGCTCCCAGACTGCAGTGAGAGGGTTAACAGCAGCTCCCAGACTGCAGTGAGAGGGTTAACAGCAGGTCCCAGACTGCAGTGAGAGGGTTAACAGCGGCTCCCAGGCTGCAGTGAGAGGGTTAACAGCGGCTCCCAGACTGCAGTGAGATGGTTAACAGCAGCTCCCAGACTGCAGTGAGAGGATAAACAGCAGGTCCCAGACTGCAGTGAGAGGATAAACAGCAGCTCCCAGACTGCAGTGAGAGGATAAACAGCAGGTCCCAGACTGCAGTGAGAGGGTTAACAGCGGCTCCCAGACTGCAGTGAGAGGGTTAACAGCAGCTCCCAGGCTGCAGTGAGAGGGTTAACAGCAGCTCCCAGACTGCAGTGAGAGGGTTAACAGCAGCTCCCAGGCTGCAGTGAGAGGGTTAACAGCAGCTCCCAGGCTGCAGTGAGAGGGTTAACAGCAGCTCCCAGGCTGCAGTGAGAGGGTTAACAGCAGCTCCCAGACTGCAGTGAGAGGGTTAACAGCAGCTCCCAGACTGCAGTGAGAGGGTTAACAGCAGCTCCCAGACTGCAGTGAGGGTTAACAGCTGCTCCCAGACTGCAGTGAGAGGGTTAACAGCAGCTCCCAGACTGCAGTGAGAGGGTTAACAGCAGCTACCAGGCTGCAGTGAGAGGGTTAACAGCAGCTCCCAGACTGCAGTGAGAGGGTTAACAGCAGCTCCCAGACTGCAGTGAGAGGGTTAACAGCAGCTCCCAGGCTGCAGTGAGAGGGTTAACAACAGCTCCCAGACTGCAGTGAGAGGGTTAACAGCAGCTCCCAGGCTGCAGTGAGAGGGTTAACAGCAGCTCCCAGACTGCAGTGAGAGGGTTAACAGCAGCTCCCAGACTGCAGTGAGAGGGTTAACAGCAGCTCCCAGACTGCAGTGAGAGGGTTAACAGCAGCTCCCAGACTGCAGTGAGAGGGTTAACAGCAGCTCCCAGGCTGCAGTGAGAGGGTTAACAGCAGCTCCCAGGCTGCAGTGAGAGGGTTAACAGAAGCTCCCAGACTGCAGTGAGAGGGTTAACAGCAGCTCCCAGGCTGCAGTGAGAGGGTTAACAGCAGCTCCCAGACTGCAGTGAGAGGGTTAACAGCAGCTCCCAGGCTGCAGTGAGAGGGTTAACAACAGCTCCCAGACTGCAGTGAGAGGGTTAACAGCAGCTCCCAGACTGCAGTGAGAGGGGTAACAGCAGCTCCCAGACTGCAGTGAGAGGGTTAACAGCAGCTCCCAGACTGCAGTGAGAGGGTTAACAGCAGCTCCCAGACTGCAGTGAGAGGGTTAACAGCAGCTCCCAGGCTGCAGTGAGAGGGTTAACAGCAGCTCCCAGGCTGCAGTGAGAGGGTTAACAGCAGCTCCCAGACTGCAGTGAGAGGGTTAACAGCAGTTCCCAGACTGCAGTGAGAGGGTTAACAGCAGCTCCCAGACTGCAGTGAGAGGGTTAACAGCAGCTCCCAGGCTGCAGTGAGAGGGTTAACAGCAGCTCCCAGACTGCAGTGAGAGGGTTAACAGCAGCTCCCAGGCTGCAGTGAGAGGGTTAACAGCAACTCCCAGACTGCAGTGAGAGGGTTAACAGCAGCTCCCGGCTGCAGTGAGAGGGTTAACAGCAGCTCCCGGCTGCAGTGAGAGGGTTAACAGCAGCTCCCGGCTGCAGTGAGAGGGTTAACAGCAGCTCCCAGACTGCAGTGAGAGGGTTAACAGCAGCTCCCAGACTGCAGTGAGAGGGTTAACAGCAGCTCCCGACTGCAGTGAGAGGGTTAACAGCAGCTCCCAGACTGCAGTGAGAGGGTTAACAGCAGCTCCCAGGCTGCAGTGAGAGGGTTAACAGAAGCTCCCAGGCTGCAGTGAGAGGGTTAACAGCAGCTCCCAGACTGCAGTGAGAGGGTTAACAGCAGCTCCCAGGCTGCAGTGAGAGGGTTAACAGCAGCTCCCAGGCTGCAGTGAGAGGGTTAACAGCAGCTCCCAGACTGCAGTGAGATGGTTAACAGCAGCTCCCAGGCTGCAGTGAGAGGGTTAACAGCAGCTCCCAGGCTGCAGTGAGAGGGTTAACAGCAGCTCCCAGACTGCAGTGAGAGGGTTAACAGCAGCTCCCAGGCTGCAGTGAGAGGGTTAACAGCAGCTCCCAGGCTGCAGTGAGAGGGTTACCAGCAGCTCCCAGACTGCAGTGAGAGGGTTAACAGCAGCTCCCAGGCTGCAGTGAGAGGGTTAACAGCAGCTCCCAGACTGCAGTGAGAGGGTTAACAGCAGCCAGCAGGCTGCAGTGAGAGGGTTAACAGCAGCTCCCAGACTGCAGTGATAGGGTTAACAGCAGCTCCCAGGCTGCAGTGAGAGGGTTAACAGCAGCTCCCAGGCTGCAGTGAGAGGGTTAACAGCAGCTCCCAGACTGCAGTGAGAGGGTTAACAGCAGCTCCCAGGCTGCAGTGAGAGGGTTAACAGCAGCTCCCAGACTGCAGTGAGAGGGTTAACAGCAGCCAGCAGGCTGCAGTGAGAGGGTTAACAGCAGCTCCCAGACTGCAGTGATAGGGTTAACAGCAGCTCCCAGACTGCAGTGAGAGGGTTAACATCAGATCCCAGACTGCAGTGAGAGGGTTAACAGCAGCCAGCAGGCTGCAGTGAGAGGGTTAACAGCAGCTCCCAGACTGCAGTGAGAGGGTTAACAGCAGCTCCCAGACTGCAGTGAGAGGGTTAACAGCAGCTCCCAGACTGCAGTGAGAGGGTTAACATCAGATCCCAGACTGCAGTGAGAGGGTTAACAGCAGCCAGCAGGCTGCAGTGAGAGGGTTAACAGCAGCTCCCAGACTGCAGTGAGAGGGTTAACAGCAGCTCCCAGGCTGCAGTGAGAGGGTTAACAGCAGCTCCCAGGCTGCAGTGAGAGGGTTAACAGCGGCTCCCATGCTGCAGTGAGAGGGTTAACAGCAGCTCCCAGGCTGCAGTGAGAGGGTTAACAGCAACTCCCAGACTGCAGTGAGAGGGTTAACAGCAGCTCACAGACTGCAGTGAGAGCATTAACAGCAGCACCCAGGCTGCAGTGAGAGGGTTAACAGCAACTCCCAGACTGCAGTGAGAGGGTTAACAGCAGCTCCCAGACTGCAGTGAGAGGGTTAACAGCAGCACCCAGGCTGCAGTGAGAGGGTTAACAGCAGCTCCCAGACTGCAGTGAGAGGGTTAACAGCAGCTCCCAGACTGCAGTGAGAGGGTTAACAGCAGCTCCCAGACTGCAGTGAGAGGGGTAACAGCAGCTCCCAGACTGCAGTGAGAGGGTTAACAGCAGCTCCCAGACTGCAGTGAGAGGGTTAACAGCAGCTCCCAGACTGCAGTGAGAGGGTTAACAGCAGCTCCCAGGCTGCAGTGAGAGGGTTAACAGCAGCTCCCAGGCTGCAGTGAGAGGGTTAACAGCAGCTCCCAGACTGCAGTGAGAGGGTTAACATCAGCTCCCAGGCTGCAGTGAGAGGGATAACAGCAGCTCCCAGGCTGCAGTGAGAGGGTTAACAGCAGCTCCCAGACTGCAGTGAGAGGGTTAACATCAGCTCCCAGGCTGCAGTGAGAGGGTTAACAGCAGCTCCCAGGCTGCAGTGAGAGGGTTAACAGCAGCTCCCAGACTGCAGTGAGAGGGTTAACATCAGATCCCAGACTGCAGTGAGAGGGTTAACAGCAGCTACCAGGCTGCAGTGAGAGGGTTAACAGCAGCTCCCAGACTGCAGTGAGAGGGTTAACAGCAGCTCCCAGGCTGCAGTGGGAGGGTTAACAGCAGCTCCCAGGCTGCAGTGAGAGGGTTAACAGCGGCTCCCATGCTGCAGTGAGAGGGTTAACAGCAACTCCCAGACTGCAGTGAGAGGGTTAACAGCAGCTCCCAGGCTGCAGTGAGAGGGTTAACAGCAGCTCCCAGGCTGCAGTGAGAGGGTTAACAGCAACTCCCAGACTGCAGTGAGAGCGTTAACAGCAGCACCCAGGCTGCAGTGAGAGGGTTAACAGCAACTCCCAGACTGCAGTGAGAGGGTTAACAGCAGCTCCCAGACTGCAGTGAGGGTTAACAGCTGCTCCCAGACTGCAGTGAGAGGGTTAACAGCAGCTCCCAGACTGCAGTGAGAGGGTTAACAGCAGCTCCCAGGCTGCAGTGAGATGGTTAACAGCAGCTCCCAGACTGCAGTGAGAGGGTTAACAGCAGCTCCCAGACTGCAGTGAGAGGGTTAACAGCAGCTCCCAGGCTGCAGTGAGAGGGTTAACAGCAGCTCCCAGGCTGCAGTGAGAGGGTTAACAGCAGCTCCTAGACTGCAGTAAGAGGGTTAACAGCAGCTCCCAGGCTGCAGTGAGAGGGTTAACAGCAGCTCCCAGGCTGCAGTGAGAGGGTTAACAGCAGCTCCCAGACTGCAGTGAGAGGGTTAACAGCAGCTCCCAGGCTGCAGTAAGAGGGTTAACAGCAGCTCCCAGGCTGCAGTGAGAGGGTTAACAGCAGCTCCCAGGCTGCAGTGAGAGGGTTAACAGCAGCTCCCAGACTGCAGTAAGAGGGTTAACAGCAGCTCCCAGGCTGCAGTGAGAGGGTTAACAGCAGCTCCCAGGCTGCAGTGAGAGGGTTAACAGCAGCACCCAGGCTGCAGTGAGAGGGTTAACAGCAACTCCCAGGCTGCAGTGAGAGGGTTAACAGCAGCTCACAGACTGCAGTGAGAGGGTTAACAGCAGCTCCCAGGCTGCAGTGAGAGGGTTAACTGCAGCTCCCAGACTGCAGTGAGAGGGTTAACAGCAGCTCCCAGACTGCAGTGAGAGGGTTAACAGCAGCACCCAGGCTGCAGTGAGAGGGTTAACAGCAACTCCCAGGCTGCAGTGAGAGGGTTAACAGCAGCTCACAGACTGCAGTGAGAGGGTTAACAGCAGCTCACAGACTGCAGTGAGAGGGTTAACAGCAGCTCCCAGGCTGCAGTGAGAGGGTTAACTGCAGCTCCCAGGCTGCAGTGAGAGGGTTCACAGCAGCACCCAGGCTGCAGTGAGAGGGTTAACAGCAGCTCCCAGAATGCAGTGAGAGGGTTAACAGCAGCTCCCAGACTGCAGTGAGAGGGTTAACAGCAGCTCACAGACGGCAGTGAGAGGGTTAACAGCGGCTCCCATGCTGCAGTGAGAGGGTTAACAGCAGCTCCCAGGCTGCAGTGAGAGGGTTAACAGCAACTCCCAGACTGCAGTGAGAGCGTTAACAGCAGCACCCAGGCTGCAGTGAGAGGGTTAACAGCAACTCCCAGACTGCAGTGAGAGGTTTAACAGCAGCTCCCAGGCTGCAGTGAGAGGATTAACAGCAGCTCCCAGGCTGCAGTGAGAGGGTTAACAGCAGCGCCCAGACTGCAGTGAGGGTTAACAGCTGCTCCCAGACTGCAGTGAGAGGGTTAACAGCAGCTCCCAGACTGCAGTGAGAGGGTTAACAGCAGCTCCCAGGCTGCAGTGAGAGGGTTAACAGCAGCTCCCAGACTGCAGTGAGAGGGTTAACAGCAGCTCCCAGACTGCAGTGAGAGGGTTAACAGCAGCTCCCAGACTGCAGTGAGAGGGTTAACAGCAGCGCCCAGACTGCAGTGAGAGGGTTAACAGCAGCTTCCAGACTGCAGTGAGAGGGTTAGCAGGAGCTCCCAGGCTGCAGTGAGAGGGTTAACAGCAGCTCCCAGACTGCAGTGAGAGGGTTAACAACAGCTCCCAGACTGCAGTGAGAGGGTTAACAGCAGCTCCCAGACTGCAGTGAGAGGGTTAACAGCAGCTCCCAGGCTGCAGTGAGAGGGTTAACAGCAGCTCCCAGACTGCAGTAAGAGGGTTAACAGCAGCTCCCAGTCTGCAGTGAGAGGGTTAACAGCAGCACCCAGGCTGCAGTGAGAGGGTTAACAGCAACTCCCAGGCTGCAGTGAGAGGGTTAACAGCAGCACCCAGGCTGCAGTGAGAGGGTTAACAGCAACTCCCAGACTGCAGTGAGAGGGTTAACAGCAGCTCACAGACTGCAGTGAGAGGGTTAACAGCAGCTCCCAGGCTGCAGTGAGAGGGTTAACTGCAGCTCCCAGGCTGCAGTGAGAGGGTTAACAGCAGCACCCAGGCTGCAGTGAGAGGGTTAACAGCAAGTCCCAGACTGCAGTGAGAGGGTTAACAGCAGCTCACAGACTGCAGTGAGAGGGTTAACAGCAGCTCCCAGACTGCAGTGAGAGGGTTAACAGCAGCTCCCAGACTGCAGTGAGAGGGTTAACAGCAGCTCACAGACGGCAGTGAGAGGGTTAACAGCAGCTCCCAGGCTGCAGTGAGAGGGTTAACAGCAGCTCCCAGACTGCAGTGAGAGGGTTAACTGCAGCTCCCAGGCTGCAGTGAGAGGGTTAACTGCAGCTCCCAGGCTGCAGTGAGAGGGTTAACAGCAGCTCCCAGACTGCAGTGAGAGGGTTAACAGCAGCTCCCAGGCTGCAGTGAGAGGGTTAACAGCAGCTACCAGCCTGGAGTGAGAGGGTTAACAGCTGCTCCCAGACTGCAGTGAGAGGGTTAACAGCAGCTCCCAGGCTGCAGTGAGAGGGTTAACAGCAGCTCCCAGGCTGCAGTGAGAGGGTTAACAGCAGCTCCCAGACTGCAGTGAGAGGGTTAACAGCAGCTCCCAGGCTGCAGTGAGAGGGTTAACAGCAGCTCCCAGGCTGCAGTGAGAGGGTTAACAGCAGCTCCCAGGATGCAGTGAGAGGGTTAACAGCAGCTCCCAGACTGCAGTGAGAGGGTTAACAGCAGATCCCAGACTGCAGTGAGAGGGTTAACAGCAGATCCCAGACTGCAGTGAGAGGGTTAACAGCAGCTCCCAGACTGCAGTGAGAGGGTTAGCAGCAGCTCCCAGACTGCAGTGAGAGGGTTAACAGCAGCTCCCAGGCTGCAGTGATAGGGTTAACTGCAGCTCCCAGGCTGCAGTGAGAGGGTTAACAGCAGCTCCCAGGCTGCAGTGAGAGGGTTAACAGCAGCTCCCAGACTGCAGTGAGAGGGTTAACAGCAGCTCCCAGGCTGCAGTGAGAGGGTTAACAGCAGCTCCCAGACTGCAGTGAGAGGGTTAACAGCAGCTCCCAGACTGCAGTGAGAGGGTTAACAGCAGCTCCCAGACTGCAGTGAGAGGGTTAACAGCAGCTCCCAGACAGCAGTGAGAGGGTTAACAGCAGCTCCCAGACTGCAGTGAGAGGGTTAACAGCAGCTCCCATGCTGCAGTGAGAGGGTTAACAGCAGCTCCCATGCTGCAGTGAGAGGGTTAACAGCAGCTCCCAGGCTGCAGTGAGAGGGTTAACAGCAGCTCCCAGACTGCAGTGAGAGGATAAACAGCGGCTCCCAGACTGCAGTGAGAGGGTTAACAGCAGCTCCCAGGCTGCAGTGAGAGGGTTAACAGCAGCTCCCAGACTGCAGTGATAGGGTTAACAGCAGCTCCCAGACTGCAGTGAGAGGGTTAACAGCAGCTCCGAGGCTGCAGTGAGAGGGTTAACAGCAGCTCCCAGACTGCAGTGAGAGGGTTAAGAGCAGCTCCCAGACTGCAGTGAGAGGGTTAACAGCAGCTCCCAGACTGCAGTGAGAGGGTTAACAGCAGCTCCCAGACTGCAGTGAGAGGGTTAACAGCAACTCCCAGACTGCAGTGAGAGGGTTAACAGCAGCTCCCAGACTGCAGTGAGGGTTAACAGCTGCTCCCAGACTGCAGTAAGAGGGTTAACAGCAGCTCCCAGACTGCAGTGAGAGGGTTAACAGCAGCTCCCAGGCTGCAGTGAGAGGGTTAACAGCAGCTCCCAGGCTGCAGTGAGAGGGTTAACAGCAGCTCCCAGGCTGCAGTGAGAGGGTTAACAGCAGCTCCCAGACTGCAGTGAGAGGGTTAACAGCAGCTCCCAGGCTGCAGTGAGAGGGTTAACAGCTGCTCCCAGGCTGCAGTGAGAGGGTTAACAGCAGCTCCCAGACTGCAGTGAGAGGGTTAACAGCAGCTCCCAGGCTGCAGTGAGAGGGTTAACAGCAGCTCCCAGGCTGCAGTGAGAGGGTTAACAGCAGCTCCCAGACTGCAGTGAGAGGGTTAACAGCAACTCCCAGACTGCAGTGAGAGAGTTAACAGCAGCTCCCAGGCTGCAGTGAGAGGGTTAACAGCAGCTCCCAGACTGCAGTGAGAGGGTTAACAGCAGGTCCCAGGCTGCAGTGAGAGGGTTAACAGCAGGTCCCAGACTGCAGTGAGAGGGTTAACAGCAGCTCCCAGGCTGCAGTGAGAGGGGTAACAGCAGCTCCCAGACTGCAGTGAGAGGGTTAACAGCAGCTCCCAGACTGCAGTGAGAGGGTTAACAGCAGCTCCCAGACTGCAGTGAGAGGGTTAACAGCAGCTCCCAGGCTGCAGTGAGAGGGTTAACAGCAGCTCCCAGGCTGCAGTGAGAGGGTTAACAGCAGCTCCCAGACTGCAGTGAGAGGGTTAACAGCAGCTCCCAGACTGCAGTGAGAGGGTTAACAGCAGCTCCCACACTGCAGTGAGAGGGTTAACAGCAGCTCCCAGGCTGCAGTGAGAGGGTTAACAGCAGCTCCCAGACTGCAGTAAGAGGGTTAACAGCAGCTCCCAGACTGCAGTGAGAGGGTTAACAGCAGCGCCCAGACTGCAGTGAGAGGGTTAACAGCAGCTTCCAGACTGCAGTGAGAGGGTTAACAGCAGCTCCCAGGCTGCAGTGAGAGGGTTAACAGCAACTCCCAGACTGCAGTGAGAGGGTTAACAGCAGCTCCCAGACTGCAGTAAGAGGGTTAACAGCAGCTCCCAGGCTGCAGTGAGAGGGTTAACAGCAGCTCCCAGACTGCAGTAAGAGGGTTAACTGCAGCTCCCAGGCTGCAGTGAGTGGGTTAACAGCAGCTCCCAGACTGCAGTAAGAGGGTTAACAGCAGCTCCCAGGCTGCAGTGAGAGGGTTAACAGCAGCTCCCAGACTGCAGTAAGAGGGTTAACTGCAGCTCCCAGGCTGCAGTGAGAGGGTTAACAGCAGCTCCCAGGCTGCAGTAAGAGGGTTAACTGCAGCTCCCAGGCTGCAGTGACAGGGTTAACAGCAACTCCCAGACTGCAGTGAGAGGGTTAACAGCAGCTCCCTGACTGCAGTGAGAGGGTTAACAGCAGCTCCCAGGCTGCAGTGAGAGGGTTAACAGCAGCTCCCAGACTGCAGTGAGAGGGTTAACAGCAACTCCCAGACTGCAGTGAGAGGGTTAACAGCAGCTCCCAGACTGCAGTGAGGGTTAACAGCTGCTCCCAGACTGCAGTGAGAGGGTTAACAGCAGCTCCCAGACTGCAGTGAGAGGGTTAACAGCAGCTCCCAGGCTGCAGTGAGAGGGTTAACAGCAGCTCCCAGGCTGCAGTGAGAGGGTTAACAGCAGCTCCCAGGCTGCAGTGAGAGGGTTAACAGCAGCTCCCAGACTGCAGTGAGAGGGTTAACAGCAGCTCCCAGGCTGCAGTGAGAGGGTTAACAGCTGCTCCCAGGCTGCAGTGAGAGGGTTAACAGCAGCTCCCAGACTGCAGTGAGAGGGTTAACAGCAGCTCCCAGGCTGCAGTGAGAGGGTTAACAGCAGCTCCCAGGCTGCAGTGAGAGGGTTAACAGCAGCTCCCAGACTGCAGTGAGAGGGTTAACAGCAACTCCCAGACTGCAGTGAGAGAGTTAACAGCAGCTCCCAGGCTGCAGTGAGAGGGTTAACAGCAGCTCCCAGACTGCAGTGAGAGGGTTAACAGCAGGTCCCAGGCTGCAGTGAGAGGGTTAACAGCAGGTCCCAGACTGCAGTGAGAGGGTTAACAGCAGCTCCCAGGCTGCAGTGAGAGGGGTAACAGCAGCTCCCAGACTGCAGTGAGAGGGTTAACAGCAGCTCCCAGACTGCAGTGAGAGGGTTAACAGCAGCTCCCAGACTGCAGTGAGAGGGTTAACAGCAGCTCCCAGGCTGCAGTGAGAGGGTTAACAGCAGCTCCCAGGCTGCAGTGAGAGGGTTAACAGCAGCTCCCAGACTGCAGTGAGAGGGTTAACAGCAGCTCCCAGACTGCAGTGAGAGGGTTAACAGCAGCTCCCACACTGCAGTGAGAGGGTTAACAGCAGCTCCCAGGCTGCAGTGAGAGGGTTAACAGCAGCTCCCAGACTGCAGTAAGAGGGTTAACAGCAGCTCCCAGACTGCAGTGAGAGGGTTAACAGCAGCGCCCAGACTGCAGTGAGAGGGTTAACAGCAGCTTCCAGACTGCAGTGAGAGGGTTAACAGCAGCTCCCAGGCTGCAGTGAGAGGGTTAACAGCAACTCCCAGACTGCAGTGAGAGGGTTAACAGCAGCTCCCAGACTGCAGTAAGAGGGTTAACAGCAGCTCCCAGGCTGCAGTGAGAGGGTTAACAGCAGCTCCCAGACTGCAGTAAGAGGGTTAACTGCAGCTCCCAGGCTGCAGTGAGAGGGTTAACAGCAGCTCCCAGACTGCAGTAAGAGGGTTAACAGCAGCTCCCAGGCTGCAGTGAGAGGGTTAACAGCAGCTCCCAGACTGCAGTAAGAGGGTTAACTGCAGCTCCCAGGCTGCAGTGAGAGGGTTAACAGCAGCTCCCAGGCTGCAGTAAGAGGGTTAACTGCAGCTCCCAGGCTGCAGTGACAGGGTTAACAGCAACTCCCAGACTGCAGTGAGAGGGTTAACAGCAGCTCCCTGACTGCAGTGAGAGGGTTAACAGCAGCTCCCAGGCTGCAGTGAGAGGGTTAACTGCAGCTCCCAGGCTGCAGTGAGAGGGTTAACAGCAGCACCCAGGCTGCAGTGAGAGGGTTAACAGCAGCTCCCAGACTGCAGTGAGAGGGTTAACAGCAGCACCCAGGCTGCAGTGAGAGGGTTAACAGCAGCACCCAGGCTGCAGTGACAGGGTTAACAGCAACTCCCAGACTGCAGTGAGAGGGTTAACAGCAGCTCCCTGACTGCAGTGAGAGGGTTAACAGCAGCTCCCAGGCTGCAGTGAGAGGGTTAACTGCAGCTCCCAGGCTGCAGTGAGAGGGTTAACAGCAGCTCCCAGACTGCAGTGAGAGGATAAACAGCGGCTCCCAGACTGCAGTGAGAGGGTTAACAGCAGCTCCCAGGCTGCAGTGAGAGGGTTAACAGCAGCTCCCAGACTGCAGTGAGAGGGTTAACAGCAGCTCCCAGACTGCAGTGAGAGGGTTAACAGCAGCTCCGAGGCTGCAGTGAGAGGGTTAACAGCAGCTCCCAGACTGCAGTGAGAGGGTTAAGAGCAGCTCCCAGACTGCAGTGAGAGGGTTAACAGCAGCTCCCAGACTGCAGTGAGAGGGTTAACAGCAGCTCCCAGACTGCAGTGAGAGGGTTAACAGCAACTCCCAGACTGCAGTGAGAGGGTTAACAGCAGCTCCCAGACTGCAGTGAGGGTTAACAGCTGCTCCCAGACTGCAGTAAGAGGGTTAACAGCAGCTCCCAGACTGCAGTGAGAGGGTTAACAGCAGCTCCCAGGCTGCAGTGAGAGGGTTAACAGCAGCTCCCAGGCTGCAGTGAGAGGGTTAACAGCAGCTCCCAGGCTGCAGTGAGAGGGTTAACAGCAGCTCCCAGACTGCAGTGAGAGGGTTAACAGCAGCTCCCAGGCTGCAGTGAGAGGGTTAACAGCTGCTCCCAGGCTGCAGTGAGAGGGTTAACAGCAGCTCCCAGACTGCAGTGAGAGGGTTAACAGCAGCTCCCAGGCTGCAGTGAGAGGGTTAACAGCAGCTCCCAGGCTGCAGTGAGAGGGTTAACAGCAGCTCCCAGACTGCAGTGAGAGGGTTAACAGCAACTCCCAGACTGCAGTGAGAGAGTTAACAGCAGCTCCCAGGCTGCAGTGAGAGGGTTAACAGCAGCTCCCAGACTGCAGTGAGAGGGTTAACAGCAGGTCCCAGGCTGCAGTGAGAGGGTTAACAGCAGGTCCCAGACTGCAGTGAGAGGGTTAACAGCAGCTCCCAGGCTGCAGTGAGAGGGGTAACAGCAGCTCCCAGACTGCAGTGAGAGGGTTAACAGCAGCTCCCAGACTGCAGTGAGAGGGTTAACAGCAGCTCCCAGACTGCAGTGAGAGGGTTAACAGCAGCTCCCAGGCTGCAGTGAGAGGGTTAACAGCAGCTCCCAGGCTGCAGTGAGAGGGTTAACAGCAGCTCCCAGACTGCAGTGAGAGGGTTAACAGCAGCTCCCAGACTGCAGTGAGAGGGTTAACAGCAGCTCCCACACTGCAGTGAGAGGGTTAACAGCAGCTCCCAGGCTGCAGTGAGAGGGTTAACAGCAGCTCCCAGACTGCAGTAAGAGGGTTAACAGCAGCTCCCAGACTGCAGTGAGAGGGTTAACAGCAGCGCCCAGACTGCAGTGAGAGGGTTAACAGCAGCTTCCAGACTGCAGTGAGAGGGTTAACAGCAGCTCCCAGGCTGCAGTGAGAGGGTTAACAGCAACTCCCAGACTGCAGTGAGAGGGTTAACAGCAGCTCCCAGACTGCAGTAAGAGGGTTAACAGCAGCTCCCAGGCTGCAGTGAGAGGGTTAACAGCAGCTCCCAGACTGCAGTAAGAGGGTTAACTGCAGCTCCCAGGCTGCAGTGAGAGGGTTAACAGCAGCTCCCAGACTGCAGTAAGAGGGTTAACAGCAGCTCCCAGGCTGCAGTGAGAGGGTTAACAGCAGCTCCCAGACTGCAGTAAGAGGGTTAACTGCAGCTCCCAGGCTGCAGTGAGAGGGTTAACAGCAGCTCCCAGGCTGCAGTAAGAGGGTTAACTGCAGCTCCCAGGCTGCAGTGACAGGGTTAACAGCAACTCCCAGACTGCAGTGAGAGGGTTAACAGCAGCTCCCTGACTGCAGTGAGAGGGTTAACAGCAGCTCCCAGGCTGCAGTGAGAGGGTTAACTGCAGCTCCCAGGCTGCAGTGAGAGGGTTAACAGCAGCACCCAGGCTGCAGTGAGAGGGTTAACAGCAGCTCCCAGGCTGCAGTGAGAGGGTTAACTGCAGCTCCCAGGCTGCAGTGAGAGGGTTAACAGCAGCACCCAGGCTGCAGTGAGAGGGTTAACAGCAGCACCCAGGCTGCAGTGACAGGGTTAACAGCAACTCCCAGACTGCAGTGAGAGGGTTAACAGCAGCTCCCTGACTGCAGTGAGAGGGTTAACAGCAGCTCCCAGGCTGCAGTGAGAGGGTTAACTGCAGCTCCCAGGCTGCAGTGAGAGGGTTAACAGCAGCACCCAGGCTGCAGTGAGAGGGTTAACAGCAACTCCCAGACTGCAGTGAGAGGGTTAACAGCAGCTCACAGACTGCAGTGAGAGGGTTAACAGCAGCTCCCAGGCTGCAGTGAGAGGGTTAACAGCAGCTCCCAGACTGCAGTGAGAGGGTTAACAGCAGCTCACAGACTGCAGTGAGAGGGTTAACAGCAGCTCCCAGGCTGCAGTGAGAGGGTTAACAGCAGCTCCCAGACTGCAGTGAGAGGGTTAACAGCAGCTCACAGACTGCAGTGAGAGGGTTAACAGCAGCTCCCAGGCTGCAGTGAGAGGGTTAACAGCAGCTCCCAGACTGCAGTGAGAGCGTTAACAGCAGCTCACAGACTGCAGTGAGAGGGTTAACAGCAGCTCCCAGGCTGCAGTGAGAGGGTTAACAGCAGCTCCCATGCTGCAGTGAGAGGGTTAACAGCAGCTCCCAGACTGCAGTGAGAGGGTTAACAGCAGCTCCCAGACTGCAGTGAGAGGGTTAACAGCAGCTCACAGACTGCAGTGAGAGGGTTAACAGCAGCTCCCAGGCTGCAGTGAGAGGGTTAACAGCAGCTCCCAGACTGCAGTGAGAGGGTTAACTGCAGCTCCCAGGCTGCAGTGAGAGGGTTAACTGCAGCTCCCAGGCTGCAGTGAGAGGGTTAACAGCAGCTCCCAGGCTTCAGTGAGAGGGTTAACAGCAGCTACCAGCCTGCAGTGAGAGGGTTAACAGCAGCTCCCAGACTGCAGTGAGAGGGTTAACAGCAGCTCCCAGGCTGCAGTGAGAGGGTTAACAGCAGCTCCCAGGCTGCAGTGAGAGGGTTAACAGCAGCTCCCAGACTGCAGTGAGAGGGTTAACAGCAGCTCCCAGACTGCAGTGAGAGGGTTAACAGCAGCTCCCAGACTGCAGTGAGAGGGTTAACAGCAGCTCCCAGACTGCAGTGAGAGGGTTAACAGCAGCTCCCAGGCTGCAGTGAGAGGGTTAACTGCAGCTCCCAGGCTGCAGTGAGAGGGATAACAGCAGCTCCCAGACTGCAGTGAGAGGGTTAACAGCAGCTCCAAGGCTGCAGTGAGAGGGTTAACAGCAGCTCCCAGACTGCAGTGAGAGGGTTAACAGCAGCTCCCAGACTGCAGTGAGAGGGTTAACAGCAGCTCCCAGACTGCAGTGAGAGGGTTAACAGCAGCTCCCAGACTGCAGTGAGAGGGTTAACATCAGCTCCCAGGCTACAGTGAGAGGGTTAACAGCAGCTCCCAGGCTGCAGTGAGAGGGTTAACAGCAGCTCACAGACTCCAGTGAGAGGGTTAACAGCAGCTCCCAGACTGCAGTGAGAGGGTTAACAGCAGCTTCCAGACTGCAGTGAGAGGGTTAACAGCAGCTTCCAGACTGCAGTGAGAGGGTTAACAGCAGCTTCCAGACTGCAGTGAGAGGGTTAACAGCAGCTCCCAGGCTGCAGTGAGAGGGTTAACAGCAGCTCACAGACTCCAGTGAGAGGGTTAACAGCAGCTCCCAGACTGCAGTGAGAGGGTTAACAGCAGCTCCCAGACTGCAGTGAGAGGGTTAACAGCAGCTTCCAGACTGCAGTGAGAGGGTTAACAGCAGCTCCCAGACTGCAGTGATAGGGTTAACAGCAGCTCCCAGGCTGCAGTGAGAGGGTTAACAGCAGCTCCCAGACTGCAGTGAGAGGGTTAACAGCAGCTCCCAGGCTGCAGTGAGAGGGTTAACAGCAGCTCCCAGACTGCAGTGAGAGGGTTAACAGCAGCTCCCAGACTGCAGTGAGAGGGTTAAGAGCAGCTCCCAGACTGCAGTGAGAGGGTTAACAGCAGCTCCCAGACTGCAGTGAGAGGGTTAACACCAGCTCCCAGACTGCAGTGAGAGGGTTAACAGCAGCTCCCACACTGCAGTGAGAGGGTTAACAACAGCTCCCAGGCTGCAGTGCGAGGATTAACAGCAGCTCCCAGGTTGCAGTGAGAGGGTTAACAGCAGCTCCCAGACTGCAGTGAGAGGGTTAACTGCAGCTCCCAGACTGCAGTGAGAGGGTTAACTGCAGCTCCCAGACTGCAGTGAGAGGATAAACAGCGGCTCCCAGACTGCAGTGAGAGGGTTAACAGCAGCTCGCAGACTGCAGTGAGTGGGTTAACATCAGCTCCCAGACTGCAGTGAGAGGGTTAACAGCAGCTCCCAGACTGCAGTGAGAGGGTTAACTGCAGCTCCCAGACTGCAGTGAGAGGATAAACAGCGGCTCCCAGACTGCAGTGAGAGGGTTAACAGCAGCTCCCAGGCTGCAGTGAGAGGGTTAACAGCAGCTCCCAGACTGCAGTGAGAGGGTTAACAGCAGCTCCCAGGCTGCAGTGAGAGGGTTAACAGCAGCTCCCAGACTGCAGTGAGAGGATAAACAGCGGCTCCCAGACTGCAGTGAGAGGGTTAACAGCAGCTCCCAGGCTGCAGTGAGAGGGTTAACAACAGCTCCCAGGCTGCAGTGAGAGGGTTAACAGCAGCTCCCAGGCTGCAGTGAGAGGGTTAACAGCAGCTCCGAGGCTGCAGTGAGAGGGTTAACAGCAGCGCCCAGGCTGCAGTGAGAGGGTTAACAGCAGCTCCCAGACTGCAGTGAGAGGGTTAACAGCAGCTCCCAGGCTGCAGTGAGAGGGTTAACAGCAGCTCCCAGACTGCAGTGCGAGGGTTAACAGCAGCGCCCAGGCTGCAGTGAGAGGGTTAACAGCAGCTCCCAGACTGCAGTGAGAGGGTTAACAGCAGCTCCCAGGCTGCAGTGAGAGGGTTAACAGCAGCTCCCAGGCTGCAGTGAGAGGGTTAACAGCAGCTCCCAGACTGCAGTGAGAGGGTTAACAGCAGCTCCCAGGCTGCAGTGAGAGGGTTAACAGCAGCTCCCAGGCTGCAGTGAGAGGGTTAACAGCAGCTCCCAGACTGCAGTGAGAGGGTTAACAGCAGCTCCCAGACTGCAGTAAGAGGGTTAACAGCAGCTCCCAGGCTGCAGTGAGAGGGTTAACAGCAGCTCCCAGACTGCAGTGAGAGGGTTAACAGCAGCTCCCAGGCTGCAGTGAGAGGGTTAACAGCAGCTCCCAGGCTGCAGTAAGAGGGTTAACTGCAGCTCCCAGGCTGCAGTGAGAGGGTTAACAGCAGCACCCAGGCTGCAGTGACAGGGTTAACAGCAACTCCCAGACTGCAGTGAGAGGGTTAACAGCAGCTCCCTGACTGCAGTGAGAGGGTTAACAGCAGCTCCCAGGCTGCAGTGAGAGGGTTAACTGCAGCTCCCAGGCTGCAGTGAGAGGGTTAACAGCAGCACCCAGGCTGCAGTGAGAGGGTTAACAGCAACTCCCAGACTGCAGTGAGAGGGTTAACAGCAGCTCACAGACTGCAGTGAGAGGGTTAACAGCAGCTCCCAGACTGCAGTGAGAGGGTTAACTGCAGCTCCCAGGCTGCAGTGAGAGGGTTAACTGCAGCTCCCAGGCTGCAGTGAGAGGGTTAACAGCAGCTCCCAGGCTGCAGTGAGAGGGTTAACAGCAGCTACCAGCCTGCAGTGAGAGGGTTAACAGCAGCTCCCAGACTGCAGTGAGAGGGTTAACAGCAGCTCCCAGGCTGCAGTGAGAGGGTTAACAGCAGCTCCCAGGCTGCAGTGAGAGGGTTAACAGCAGCTCCCAGACTGCAGTGAGAGGGTTAACAGCAGCTCCCAGACTGCAGTGAGAGGGTTAACAGCAGCTCCCAGACTGCAGTGAGAGGGTTAACAGCAGCTCCCAGACTGCAGTGAGAGGGTTAACAGCAGCTCCCAGGCTGCAGTGAGAGGGTTAACAGCAGCTCCCAGACTGCAGTGAGAGGGTTAACAGCAGCTCCCAGGCTGCAGTGAGAGGGTTAACAGCAGCTCCCAGGCTGCAGTGAGAGGGTTAACAGCAGCTCCCAGGCTGCAGTGAGAGGGATAACAGCAGCTCCCAGACTGCAGTGAGAGGGTTAACAGCAGCTCCAAGGCTGCAGTGAGAGGGTTAACAGCAGCTCCCAGACTGCAGTGAGAGGGTTAACAGCAGCTCCCAGACAGCAGTGAGAGGGTTAACAGCAGCTCCCAGACTGCAGTGAGAGGGTTAACAGCAGCTCCCAGACTGCAGTGAGAGGGTTAACATCAGCTCCCAGGCTACAGTGAGAGCGTTAACAGCAGCTCCCAGGCTGCAGTGAGAGGGTTAACAGCAGCTACCAGGCAGCAGTGAGAGGGTTAACAGCAGCTCCCAGACTGCAGTGAGAGGGTTAACAGCAGCTCCCAGACTGCAGTGAGAGGGTTAACAGCAGCTTCCAGACTGCAGTGAGAGGGTTAACAGCAGCTCCCAGGCTGCAGTGAGAGGGTTAACAGCAGCGCCCAGACTGCAGTGAGAGGGTTAACAGCAGCTCCCAGACTGCAGTGAGTGGGTTAACATCAGCTCCCAGACTGCAGTGAGAGGGTTAACAGCAGCTCCGAGGCTGCAGTGAGAGGGTTAACAGCAGCTCCCAGGCTGCAGTGAGAGGGTTAACAGCAGCTCCCAGACTGCAGTGAGAGGGTTAACAGCAGCTCCCAGACTGCAGTGAGAGGGTTAACAGCAGCTCCCAGACTGCAGTGAGAGGGTTAAGAGCAGCTCCCAGACTGCAGTGAGAGGGTTAACAGCAGCTCCCAGACTGCAGTGAGAGGGTTAACAGCAGCTCCCAGACTGCAGTGAGAGGGTTAACAGCAGCTCCCACACTGCAGTGAGAGGGTTAACAACAGCTCCCAGGCTGCAGTGAGAGGGTTAACAGCAGCTCCCAGGTTGCAGTGAGAGGGTTAACAGCAGCTCCCAGACTGCAGTGAGAGGGTTAACTGCAGCTCCCAGGCTGCAGTGAGAGGGTTAACAGCAGCTCCCAGACTGCAGTGAGAGGGTTAACTGCAGCTCCCAGACTGCAGTGAGAGGATAAACAGCGGCTCCCAGACTGCAGTGCGAGGGTTAACATCAGCTCCCAGACTGCAGTGAGAGGGTTAAGAGCAGCTCCCAGACTGCAGTGAGAGGGTTAACAGCAGCTCCCAGGCTGCAGTGAGAGGGTTAACATCAGCTCCCAGACTGCAGTGAGAGGGTTAAGAGCAGCTCCCAGACTGCAGTGAGAGGGTTAACAGCAGCTCCCAGACTGCAGTGAGAGGGTTAACAGCAGCTCCCAGACTGCAGTGAGAGGGTTAACAGCAGCTCCCAGACTGCAGTGAGAGGGTTAAGAGCAGCTCCCAGACTGCAGTGAGAGGGTTAACAGCAGCTCCCAGACTGCAGAGAGAGGGTTAACAGCAGCTCCCAGGCTGCAGTGAGAGGGTTAACAGCGGCTCCCAGGCTGCAGTGAGAGGGTTAACAGCAGCTCCCAGACTGCAGTGAGAGGGTTAACAGCAGCTCCCAGGCTGCAGTGAGAGGGTTAACAGCAGCTCCCAGGCTGCAGTGAGAGGGTTAACAGCAGCTCCCAGACTGCAGTGAGAGGATAAACAGCGGCTCCCAGACTGCAGTGAGAGGGTTAACAGCAGCTCCCAGACTGCAGTGAGAGGGTTAACAGCAGCTCCGAGGCTGCAGTGAGAGGGTTAACAGCAGCTCCCAGACTGCAGTGAGAGGGTTAACAGCAGCTCCCAGACTGCAGTGAGAGGGTTAACAGCAGCTCCCAGGCTGCAGTGAGAGGGTTAACAGCAGCTCCCAGACTGCAGTGAGAGGGTTAAGAGCAGCTCCCAGACTGCAGTGAGAGGGTTAACAGCAGCTCCCAGACTGCAGTGAGAGGGTTAACAGCAGCTCCCAGACTGCAGTGAGAGGGTTAACAGCAGCTCCCAGGCTGCAGTGAGAGGGTTAACAGCAGCTCCCAGGCTGCAGTGAGAGGGTTAACAGCAGCTCCCAGACTGCAGTGAGAGGGTTAACAGCAGCTCCCAGACTGCAGTGAGAGGGTTAACAGCAGCTCCCAGGCTGCAGTGAGAGGGTTAACAGCAGCTCCCAGACTGCAGTGAGAGGGTTAACAGCAGCTCCCAGACTGCAGTAAGAGGGTTAACTGCAGCTCCCAGGCTGCAGTGAGAGGGTTAACAGCAGCTCCCAGGCTGCAGTAAGAGGGTTAACTGCAGCTCCCAGGCTGCAGTGAGAGGGTTAACAGCAGCACCCAGGCTGCAGTGACAGGGTTAACAGCAACTCCCAGACTGCAGTGAGAAGGTTAACAGCAGCTCCCTGACTGCAGTGAGAGGGTTAACAGCAGCTCTCAGGCTGCAGTGAGAGGGTTAACTGCAGCTCCCAGGCTGCAGTGAGAGGGTTAACAGCAGCACCCAGGCTGCAGTGAGAGGGTTAACAGCAGCTCCCAGACTGCAGTGAGAGGGTTAACAGCAGCTCACAGACTGCAGTGAGAGGGTTAACAGCAGCTCCCAGGCTGCAGTGAGAGGGTTAACAGCAGCTCCCAGACTGCAGTGAGAGGGTTAACAGCAGCTCACAGACTGCAGTGAGAGGGTTAACAGCAGCTCCCAGGCTGCAGTGAGAGGGTTAACAGCAGCTCCCATGCTGCAGTGAGAGGGTTAACAGCAGCTCCCAGACTGCAGTGAGAGGGTTAACAGCAGCTCCCAGACTGCAGTGAGAGGGTTAACAGCAGCTCACAGACTGCAGTGAGAGGGTTAACAGCAGCTCCCAGGCTGCAGTGAGAGGGTTAACAGCAGCTCCCAGACTGCAGTGAGAGGGTTAACTGCAGCTCCCAGGCTGCAGTGAGAGGGTTAACTGCAGCTCCCAGGCTGCAGTGAGAGGGTTAACAGCAGCTCCCAGGCTGCAGTGAGAGGGGTAACAGCAGCTCCCAGACTGCAGTGAGAGGGTTAACAGCAGCTCCCAGACTGCAGTGAGAGGGTTAACAGCAGCTCCCAGGCTGCAGTGAGAGGGTTAACAGCAGCTCCCAGGCTGCAGTGAGAGGGTTAACAGCAGCTCCCAGACTGCAGTGAGAGGGTTAACAGCAGCTCCCAGACTGCAGTGAGAGGGTTAACAGCAGCTCCCAGACTGCAGTGAGAGGGATAACAGCAGCTCCCAGGCTACAGTGAGAGGGTTAACAGCAGCTCCCAGACTGCAGTGAGAGGGTTAACTGCAGCTCCCAGGCTGCAGTGAGAGGGATAACAGCAGCTCCCAGACTGCAGTGAGAGGGTTAACAGCAGCTCCAAGGCTGCAGTGAGAGGGTTAACAGCAGCTCCCAGGCTGCAGTGAGAGGGTTAACAGCAGCTCCCAGGCTGCAGTGAGAGGGTTAACAGCAGCTCCCAGACTGCAGTGAGAGGGTTAACTGCAGCTCCCAGGCTGCAGTGAGAGGGATAACAGCAGCTCCCAGACTGCAGTGAGAGGGTTAACAGCAGCTCCAAGGCTGCAGTGAGAGGGTTAACAGCAGCTCCCAGGCTGCAGTGAGAGGGTTAACAGCAGCTCCCAGACTGCAGTGAGAGGGTTAACAGCAGCTCCCAGACTGCAGTGAGAGGGTTAACAGCAGCTCCCAGGCTGCAGTGAGAGGGTTAACAGCAGCTCCAAGGCTGCAGTGAGAGGGTTAACAGCAGCTCCCAGACTGCAGTGAGAGGGTTAACAGCAGCTCCCAGACTGCAGTGAGAGGGTTAACAGCAGCTTCCAGACTGCAGTGAGAGGGTTAACAGCAGCGCCCAGGCTGCAGTGAGAGGGTTAACAGCAGCTCCCAGACTGCAGTGAGAGGATTAACAGCAGCTCCCAGGCTGCAGTGAGAGGGTTAACAGCAGCTCCCAGACTGCAGTGAGAGGGTTAACAGCAGCTCCCAGACTGCAGTGAGAGGATTAACAGCAGCTCCCAGACTGCAGTGAGAGGATTAACAGCAGCTCCCAGGCTGCAGTGAGAGGGTTAACAGCAGCTCCCAGGCTGCAGTGAGAGGGTTAACAGCAGCTCCCAGGCTGCAGTGAGAGGGTTAACAGCAGCTCCCAGGCTGCAGTGAGAGGGTTAACAGCAGCTCCCAGGCTGCAGTGAGAGGGTTAACAGCAGCGCCCAGACTGCAGTGAGAGGGTTAACAGCAGCTCCCAGACTGCAGTGAGAGGGTTAACAGCAGCTCCCAGACTGCAGTGAGTGGGTTAACATCAGCTCCCAGACTGCAGTGAGAGGGTTAACAGCAGCTCCGAGGCTGCAGTGAGAGGGTTAACAGCAGCTCCCAGGCTGCAGTGAGAGGGTTAACAGCAGCTCCCAGACTGCAGTGAGAGGGTTAACAGCAGCTCCCAGACTGCAGTGAGAGGGTTAACAGCAGCTCCCAGACTGCAGTGAGAGGGTTAAGAGCAGCTCCCAGACTGCAGTGAGAGGGTTAACAGCAGCTCCCAGGCTGCAGTGAGAGGGTTAACAGCAGCTCCCAGACTGCAGTGAGAGGGTTAACAGCAGCTCCCAGACTGCAGTGAGAGGGTTAACAGCAGCTCCCAGGTTGCAGTGCGAGGATTAACAGCAGCTCCCAGGCTGCAGTGAGAGGGTTAACAGCAGCTCCCAGACTGCAGTGAGAGGGTTAACAGCGGCTCCCAGACTGCAGTGAGAGGGTTAACAGCAGCTCCCAGACTGCAGTGAGAGGGTTAACAGCGGCTCCCAGACTGCAGTGAGAGGGTTAACAGCAGCTCGCAGACTGCAGTGAGAGGATAAACAGCGGCTCCCAGACTGCAGTGAGAGGGTTAACAGCAGCTCCCAGGCTGCAGTGAGAGGGTTAACAGCAGCTCGCAGACTGCAGTGAGTGGGTTAACATCAGCTCCCAGACTGCAGTGAGAGGGTTAACAGCAGCTCCCAGGCTGCAGTGAGAGGGTTAACATCAGCTCCCAGACTGCAGTGAGAGGGTTAAGAGCAGCTCCCAGACTGCAGTGAGAGGGTTAACAGCAGCTCCCAGGCTGCAGTGAGAGGGTTAACAGCAGCTCCCAGACTGCAGTGAGAGGATAAACAGCGGCTCCCAGACTGCAGTGAGAGGGTTAACAGCAGCTCCCAGACTGCAGTGAGAGGGTTAACATCAGCTCCCAGACTGCAGTGAGAGGGTTAACAGCAGCTCCGAGGCTGCAGTGAGAGGGTTAACAGCAGCTCCCAGGCTGCAGTGAGAGGGTTAAGAGCAGCTCCCAGACTGCAGTGAGAGGGTTAAGAGCAGCTCCCAGACTGCAGTGAGAGGGTTAACAGCAGCTCCCAGACTGCAGTGAGAGGGTTAACAGCAGCTCCCAGACTGCAGTGAGAGGGTTAACAGCAGCTCCCAGGCTGCAGTGAGAGGGTTAACAGCAGCTCCCAGGCTGCAGTGAGAGGGTTAACAGCAGCTCCCAGACTGCAGTGAGAGGGTTAACAGCATCTCCCAGACTGCAGTGAGAGGGTTAACAGCAGCTCCCAGACTGCAGTGAGAGGGTTAACAGCAGCTCCCAGACTGCACTGAGAGGGTTAACAGCAGCTCCCAGACTGCAGTGAGAGGGTTAACAGCAGCTCCCAGGCCGCAGTGAGAGGGTTAACAGCAGCTCCCAGGCTGCAGTGAGAGGGTTAACAGCAGCTCACAGGCTGCAGTGAGAGGGTTAACAGCAGCTCCCAGACTGCAGTGAGAGGGTTAACAGCGGCTCCCAGGCTGCAGTGAGAGGGTTAACAGCAGCTCCCAGACTGCAGTGAGAGGGTTAACAGCAGCTCCCAGACTGCAGTGAGAGGGTTAACAGCAGCTCCCAGACTGCAGTGAGAGGGTTAACAGCAGCTCCCATACTGCAGTGAGAGGGTTAAGAGCAGCTCCCAGACTGCAGTGAGAGGGTTAACAGCAGCTCCCAGACTGCAGTGAGAGGGTTAACAGCAGCTCCCAGACTGCAGTGAGAGGGTTAACAGCAGCTCCCAGGCTGCAGTGAGAGGGTTAACAGCAGCTCCCAGACTGCAGTGAGAGGGTTAACAGCAGCTCCCAGACTGCAGTGAGTGGGTTAACATCAGCTCCCAGACTGCAGTGAGAGGGTTAACAGCAGCTCCGAGGCTGCAATGAGAGGGTTAACAGCAGCTCCCAGGCTGCAGTGAGAGGGTTAACAGCAGCTCCCAGACTGCAGTGAGAGGGTTAAGAGCAGCTCCCAGACTGCAGTGAGAGGGTTAACAGCAGCTACCAGACTGCAGTGAGAGGGTTAACAGCAGCTCCCAGGCTGCAGTGAGAGGGTTAACAGCAGCTCCCAGACTGCAGTGAGAGGGTTAACAGCATCTCCCAGACTGCAGTGAGAGGGTTAACAGCAGCTCCCAGACTGCAGTGAGAGGGTTAACAGCAGCTCCCAGGCTGCAGTGAGAGGGTTAACAGCAGCTCCCAGACTGCAGTGAGAGGGTTAACAGCAGCTCCCAGACTGCAGTGAGTGGGTTAACATCAGCTCCCAGACTGCAGTGAGAGGGTTAACAGCAGCTCCGAGGCTGCAATGAGAGGGTTAACAGCAGCTCCCAGGCTGCAGTGAGAGGGTTAACAGCAGCTCCCAGACTGCAGTGAGAGGGTTAAGAGCAGCTCCCAGACTGCAGTGAGAGGGTTAACAGCAGCTACCAGACTGCAGTGAGAGGGTTAACAGCAGCTCCCAGGCTGCAGTGAGAGGGTTAACAGCAGCTCCCAGACTGCAGTGAGAGGGTTAACAGCATCTCCCAGACTGCAGTGAGAGGGTTAACAGCAGCTCCCAGACTGCAGTGAGAGGGTTAACAGCAGCTCCCAGGCTGCAGTGAGAGGGTTAACAGCAGCTCCCAGACTGCAGTGAGAGGGTTAACAGCAGCTCCCAGACTGCAGTGAGAGGGTTAACAGCAGCTCCCAGGCTGCAGTGAGAGGGTTAACAGCAGCTCCCAGGCTGCAGTGAGAGGGTTAACAGCAGCTCCCAGGCTGCAGTGAGAGGGTTAACAGCAGCTCCCAGACTGCAGTGAGAGGGTTAACAGCAGCTCCCTGACTGCAGTGAGAGGGTTAACAGCAGCTCCCAGGCTGCAGTGAGAGGGTTAACAGCAGCTCCCAGGCTGCAGTGAGAGGGTTAACAGCAGCTCCCAGACTGCAGTGAGAGGGTTAACAGCAGCTCCCAGACTGCAGTGAGAGGGTTAACAGCAGCTCCCAGACTGTAGTGAGAGGGTTAACAGCAGCTCCCAGGCTGCAGTGAGAGGGTTAACAGCAGCTCCCAGGCTGCAGTGAGAGGGTTAACAGCAGCTCCCAGACTGCAGTGAGAGGGTTAACAGCAGCTCCCAGGCTGCAGTGAGAGGGTTAACAGCAGCTCCCAGGCTGCAGTAAGAGGGTTAAGAGCAGCTCCCAGACTGCAGTGAGAGGGTTAACAGCAGCTCCCAGGCTGCAGTGAGAGGGTTAACAGCAGCTCCCAGGCTGCAGTGAGAGGGTTAACAGCAGCTCCCAGGCTGCAGTGAGAGGGTTAACAGCAGCTCCCAGACTGCAGTGAGAGGGTTAACAGCGGCTCCCAGGCTGCAGTGAGAGGGTTAACAGAAGCTCCCAGACTGCAGTGAGAGGGTTAATAGCAGCTCCCAGACTGCAGTGAGAGGGTTAACAGCAGCTCCCAGACTGCAGTGAGAGGGTTAACAGCAGCTCCCAGGCTGCAGTGAGAGGGTTAACAGCAGCTTCCAGACTGCAGTGAGAGGGTTAACAGCAGCTCCCAGACTGCAATGAGAGGGTTAACATCAGCTCCCAGGCTGCAGTGAGAGGGTTAACAGCAGCTCCCAGACTGCAGTGAGAGGGTTAACATCAGCTCCCAGGCTGCAGTGAGAGGGTTAACAGCAGCTCCCAGACTGCAGTGAGAGGGTTAACAGCATCTCCCAGACTGCAGTGAGAGGGTTAACAGCAGCTCCCAGACTGCAGTGAGAGGGTTAACAGCAGCTCCCAGACTGCAGTGAGAGGGTTAACAGCAGCTCCCAGACTGCAGTGAGAGGGTTAACAGCAGCTCCCAGGCTGCAGTGAGAGGGTTAACAGCAGCTCCCAGGCTGCAGTGAGAGGGTTAACAGCAGCTCCCAGGCTGCAGTGAGAGGGTTAACAACAGCTCCCAGACTGCAGTGAGAGGGTTAACAGCAGCTCCCAGACTGCAGTGAGAGGGTTAACAGCAGCTCCCAGGCTGCAGTGAGAGGGTTAACAGCAGCTCCCAGACTGCAGTGAGAGGGTTAACAGCAGCTCCCAGGCTGCAGTGAGAGGGTTAACAGCAGCTCCCAGACTGCAGTGAGAGGGTTAACAGCAGCTCCCAGGCTGCAGTGAGAGGGTTAACAGCAGCTCCCAGGCTGCAGTGAGAGGGTTAACAGCAGCTCCCAGACTGCAGTGAGAGGGTTAACAGCAGCTCCCAGGCTGCAGTGAGAGGGTTAACAGCAGCTCCCAGGCTGCAGTGAGAGGGTTAAGAGCAGCTCCCAGACTGCAGTGAGAGGGTTAACAGCAGCTCCCAGGCTGCAGTGAGAGGGTTAACAGCAGCTCCCAGGCTGCAGTGAGAGGGTTAACAGCAGCTCCCAGGCTGCAGTGAGAGGGTTAACAGCAGCTCCCAGACTGCAGTGAGAGGGTTAACAGCAGCTCCCAGGCTGCAGTGAGAGGGTTAACAGCAGCTCCCAGGCTGCAGTGAGAGGGTTAACAGCAGCTCCCAGACTGCAGTGAGAGGGTTAACAGCGGCTCCCAGGCTGCAGTGAGAGGGTTAACAGCAGCTCCCAGACTGCAGTGAGAGGGTTAACAGCAGCTCCCAGACTGCAGTGAGAGGGTTAACAGCAGCTCCCAGACTGCAGTGAGAGGGTTAACAGCAGCTCCCAGACTGCAGTGAGAGGGTTAAGAGCAGCTCCCAGACTGCAGTGAGAGGGTTAACAGCAGCTCTCAGACTGCAGTGAGAGGGTTAACAGCAGCTCCCAGGCTGCAGTGAGAGGGTTAACAGCAGCTCCCAGGCTGCAGTGAGAGGGTTAACAGCAGCTCCCAGGCTGCAGTGAGAGGGTTAACAGCAGCTCCCAGACTGCAGTGAGAGGGTTAACAGCGGCTCCCAGGCTGCAGTGAGAGGGTTAACAGCAGCTCCCAGACTGCAGTGAGAGGGTTAACAGCAGCTCCCAGACTGCAGTGAGAGGGTTAACAGCAGCTCCCAGGCTGCAGTGAGAGGGTTAAGAGCAGCTCCCAGACTGCAGTGAGAGGGTTAACAGCAGCTCCCAGACTGCAGTGAGAGGGTTAACAGCAGCTCCCAGGCTGCAGTGAGAGGGTTAACAGCAGCTCCCAGACTGCAGTGAGAGGGTTAACAGCAGCTCCCAGGCTGCAGTGAGAGGGTTAACAGCAGCTCCCAGACTGCAGTGAGAGGATAAACAGCGGCTCCCAGACTGCAGTGAGAGGGTTAACAGCAGCTCCCAGACTGCAGTGAGAGGGTTAACAGCAGCTCCGAGGCTGCAGTGAGAGTGTTAACAGCAGCTCCCAGGCTGCAGTGAGAGGGTTAACAGCAGCTCCCAGACTGCAGTGAGAGGGTTAAGAGCAGCTCCCAGACTGCAGTGAGAGGGTTAAGAGCAGCTCCCAGACTGCAGTGAGAGGGTTAACAGCAGCTCCCAGACTGCAGTGAGAGGGTTAACAGCAGCTCCCAGACTGCAGTGAGAGGGTTAACAGCAGCTCCCAGGCTGCAGTGAGAGGGTTAACAGCAGCTCCCAGGCTACAGTGAGAGGGTTAACAGCATCTCCCAGACTGCAGTGAGAGGGTTAACAGCAGCTCCCGGACTGCAGTGAGAGGGTTAACAGCAGCTCCCAGACTGCAGTGAGAGGGTTAACAGCAGCTCCCAGACTGCAGTGAGAGGGTTAACAGCAGCTCCCAGGCTGCAGTGAGAGGGTTAACAGCAGCTCCCAGGCTGCAGTGAGAGGGTTAACAGCAGCTCCCAGGCTGCAGTGAGAGGGTTAACAGCAGCTCCCAGGCTGCAGTGAGAGGGTTAACAGCAGCTCCCAGACTGCAGTGAGAGGGTTAACAGCAGCTCCCAGACTGCAGTGAGAGGGTTAACAGCAGCTCCCAGGCTGCAGTGAGAGGGTTAACAGCAGCTCCCAGACTGCAGTGAGAGGGTTAACAGCAGCTCCCAGACTGCAGTGAGAGGGTTAACAGCAGCTCCCAGGCTGCAGTGAGATGGTTAACAGCAGCTCCCAGGCTGCAGTGAGAGCGTTAACAGCAGCTCCCAGACTGCAGTGAGAGGGTTAACAGCAGCTCCCAGACTGCAGTGAGAGGGTTAACAGCAGCTCCCAGACTGCAGTGAGAGGGTTAACAGCAGCTCCCAGGCTGCAGTGAGAGGGTTAACAGCAGCTCCCAGGCTGCAGTGAGAGGGTTAACAGCAGCTCCCAGACTGCAGTGAGAGGGTTAACAGCAGCTCCCAGGCTGCAGTGAGAGGGTTAACAGCAGCTCCCAGGCTGCAGTGAGAGGGTTAAGAGCAGCTCCCAGACTGCAGTGAGAGGGTTAACAGCAGCTCCCAGGCTGCAGTGAGAGGGTTAACAGCAGCTCCCAGGCTGCAGTGAGAGGGTTAACAGCAGCTCCCAGGCTGCAGTGAGAGGGTTAACAGCAGCTCCCAGACTGCAGTGAGAGGGTTAACAGCGGCTCCCAGGCTGCAGTGAGAGGGTTAACAGCAGCTCCCAGACTGCAGTGAGAGGGTTAACAGCAGCTCCCAGACTGCAGTGAGAGGGTTAACAGCAGCTCCCAGACTGCAGTGAGAGGGTTAACAGCAGCTCCCAGGCTGCAGTGAGAGGGTTAACAGCAGCTTCCAGACTGCAGTGAGAGGGTTAACAGCAGCTCCCAGACTGCAATGAGAGGGTTAACATCAGCTCCCAGGCTGCAGTGAGAGGGTTAACAGCAGCTCCCAGACTGCAGTGAGAGGGTTAACATCAGCTCCCAGGCTGCAGTGAGAGGGTTAACAGCAGCTCCCAGACTGCAGTGAGAGGGTTAACAGCAGCTCCCAGGCTGCAGTGAGAGGGTTAACAGCAGCTCCCAGACTGCAGTGAGAGGGTTAACAGCAGCTCCCAGGCTGCGGTGAGAGGGTTAACAGCAGCTCCCAGACTGCAGTGAGAGGGTTAACAGCAGCTCCCAGACTGCAGTGAGAGGGTTAACAGCAGCTCCCAGGCTGCAGTGAGAGGGTTAACAGCAGCTCCCAGGCTGCAGTGAGAGGGTTAACAGCAGCTCCCAGGCTGCAGTGAGAGGGTTAACAGCAGCTCCCAGGCTGCAGTGAGAGGGTTAACAGCAGCTCCCAGACTGCAGTGAGAGGGTTAACAGCAGCTCCTAGACTGCAGTGAGAGGGTTAACAGCAGCTCCCAGGTTGCAGTGAGAGGGTTAACAGCAGCTCCCAGACTGCAGTGAGAGGGTTAACAGCAGCTCCCAGACTGCAGTGAGAGGGTTAACAGCAGCTCCCAGGCTGCAGTGAGAGGGTTAACAGCAGCTCCCAGACTGCAGTGAAAGATTTAACAGCAGCTCCCAGGCTGCAGTGAGAGGGTTAACAGCAGCTCCCAGACTGCAGTGAGAGGGTTAACAGCAGCTCCCAGGCTGCAGTGAGAGGATAAACAGCAGCTCCCAGACTGCAGTGAGAGGGTTAACAGCAGCTCCCAGGCTGCAGTGAGAGGGTTAACAGCAGCTCCCAGGCTGCAGTGAAAGATTTAACAGCAGCTCCCAGGCTGCAGTGAGAGGGTTAACAGCAGCTCCCAGGCTGCAGTGAGAGGGTTAACAGCAGCTCCCAGGCTGCAGTGAGAGGGTTAACAGCAGCTCCCAGACTGCAGTGAGAGGGTTAACAGAAGCTCCCAGGCTGCAGTGAGAGGGTTAACAGCAGCTCCCAGGCTGCAGTGAGAGGGTTAACAGCAGCTCCCAGGCTGCAGTGAGAGGGTTAACAGCAGCTCCCAGGCTGCAGTGAAAGATTTAACAGCAGCTCCCAGACTGCAGTGAGAGGGTTAACAGCAGCTCCAAGGCTGCAGTGAGAGGGTTAACAGCAGCTCCCAGGCTGCAGTGAGAGGGTTAACAGCAGCTCCCAGGCTGCAGTGAGAGGGATAACAGCAGCTCCCAGGCTGCAGTGAGAGGGTTAACAGCAGCTCCCAGGCTGCAGTGAGAGGGTTAACAGCAGCTCCCAGGCTGCAGTGAGAGGGTTAACAGCAGCTCCCAGACTGCAGTGAGAGGGTTAACAGAAGCTCCCAGGCTGCAGTGAGAGGGTTAACAGCAGCTCCCAGGCTGCAGTGAGAGGGTTAACAGCAGCTCCCAGGCTGCAGTGAGAGGGTTAACAGCAGCTCCCAGGCTGCAGTGAAAGATTTAACAGCAGCTCCCAGACTGCAGTGAGAGGGTTAACAGCAGCTCCAAGGCTGCAGTGAGAGGGTTAACAGCAGCTCCCAGGCTGCAGTGAGAGGGTTAACAGCAGCTCCCAGGCTGCAGTGAGAGGGATAACAGCAGCTCCCAGACTGCAGTGAGAGGGTTAACAGCAGCTCCCAGACTGCAGTGAGAGGGTTAACAGCAGCTCCCAGACTGCAGTGAGAGGGTTAACAGCAGCTCCCAGACTGCAGTGAGAGGGTTAACAGCAGCTCCCAGACTGCAGTGAGAGGGTTAACAGCAGCTCCCAGGCTGCAGTGAGAGGGTTAACAGCAGCTCCCAGACTGCAGTGAGAGGTTTAACAGCAGCTCCCAGGCTGCAGTGAGAGGGTTAACAGCAGCTCCCAGACTGCAGTGAGAGGGTTAACAGCAGCTCCCAGACTGCAGTGAGAGGGTTAACAGCAGCTCCCAGACTGCAGTGAGAGGGTTAACAGCAGCTCCCAGGCTGCAGTGAGAGGGTTAACAGCAGCTCCCAGACTGCAGTGAGAGGGTTAACAGCAGATCCCAGGCTGCAGTGAGAGGGTTAACAGCAGCTCCCAGCCTGCAGTGAGAGGGTTAACAGCAGCTCCCAGACTGCAGTGAGAGGGTTAACAGCAGCTCCCAGGCTGCAGTGAGAGGGTTAACAGCAGCTCCCAGGCTGCAGTGAGAGGGTTAACAGCAGCTCCCAGGCTGCAGTGAGAGGGTTAACAGCAGCTCTCAGGCTGCAGTGAGAGGGTTAACAGCAGCTCCCAGGCTGCAGTGAGAGGGTTAACAGCAGCTCCCAGGCTGCAGTGAGAGGGTTAACAGCAGCTCTCAGGCTGCAGTGAGAGGGTTAACAGCAGCTCCCAGGCTGCAGTGAGAGGGTTAACAGCAGCTCCCAGGCTGCAGTGAGAGGGTTAACAGCAGCTCCCAGACTGCAGTGAGAGGGTTAACAGCAGCTCCCAGGCTGCAGTGAGAGGGTTAATAGCAGCTCCCAGGCTGCAGTGAGAGGGTTAACAGCAGCTCCCAGGCTGCAGTGAGAGGGTTAACAGCAGCTCTCAGGCTGCAGTGAGAGGGTTAATAGCAGCTCCCAGGCTGCAGTGAGAGGGTTAACAGCAGCTCCCAGGCTGCAGTGAGAGGGTTAACGGCAGCGCCCAGACTGCAGTGAGAGGGTTAATAGCAGCTCCCAGGCTGCAGTGAGAGGGTTAACAGCAGCTCCCAGGCTGCAGTGAGAGGGTTAACAGCAGCGCCCAGACTGCAGTGAGAGGGTTAACAACAGCTCACAGACTGCAGTGAGAGGGTTAACAGCAGCTCCCAGACTGCAGTGAGAGGGTTAACAGCAGCTCCCAGACTGCAGTGAGAGGGTTAACAGCAGCTCCCAGACTGCAGTGAGAGGGTTAACAGCAGCTCCCAGGCTGCAGTGAGAGGGTTAACAGCAGCTCCCAGACTGCAGTGAGAGGGTTAACAGCAGCTCCCAGACTGCAGTGAGAGGGTTAACATTAGCACCCAGACTGCAGTGAGAGGGTTAACAGCAGCTCCCAGACTGCAGTGAGAGGGTTAACAGCAGCTCCCAGACTGCAGTGAGAGGGTTAACAGCAGCTCCCAGGCTGCAGTGAGAGGGTTAACAGCAGCTCCCAGGCTGCAGTGAGAGGGTTAACAGCAGCTCCCCGGCTGCAGTGAGAGGGTTAACAGCAGCTCCCAGGCTGCAGTGAGAGGGTTAACAGCAGCTCCCAGACTGCAGTGAGAGGGTTAACAGCGGCTCCCAGACTGCAGTGAGAGGGTTAACAGCAGCTCCCAGACTGCAGTGAGAGGGTTAACAGCAGCTCCCAGACTGCAGTGACAGGGTTTACGTCAGTGCTCACATTGCAGTGAAGGGGTTAATCCCAGCCCACAACTGTTGGAAAGACGACTGTCACCATAAGAGGGCGGATTAGCTGAAAGATGTGGCAAGGACCGCAGGGAGACACACACATCGCCAGATCGACACACCGACACAGAGACAGACAGATCGAGGACGTGCAGTCAATACCTCCTCTAGCACTGGCAGCTCATTCCTCTCCCCACCGGGGGTGCCAGTGAAGGCAGAGCAAGGTTAACCCCCACCGTGCCTCCATCCAGATCAGGAATGGACAGAAACCACAGCCTCAATTAGCACGGAGAGAGCAGAGACAGGTCAGAACATGTCTGTAGGAGAGTATGTGAGAGAGGATGTGTGTGAGAGAGTGAGAGAGAGTGTGTGAGAGAGCGTGTGTGTGAGAGAGGATGTGTGTGAGAGAGTGAGAGAGAGTGTGTGAGAGAGCGTGTGTGTGTGTGTGAGAGAGAGAGTGAGAGAGAGTGTGTGAGAGAGCGTGTGTGTGTGAGAGTGTGAGAGAATATGTGAGAGTGTGTGAGAGAGCGTGTGTGTGAGAGTGTGTGAGAGAGAGAATATGTGAGAGAGTGTGTGAGAGCGTGTGTGTGTGAGAGAATATGTGAGAGAGTGTGTGTGTGTGATAGTGTGTATGTGAGAGAGTGTGTGAGAGAGTGTGAGAGAGAGTGTGTGTGAGAGTGTGAGAGAGAGTGTGAGAGAGTGTGAGAGAGAGTGTGAGAGAGAGTGTGTGTGAGAGTGAGTGTGAGAGACCGTGTGTGAGAGTGTGTGTGAGAGAGTGTGAGAGAGAGTGTGTGAGAGAGTGGTTGTGAGTGTGGAGTGTGTGTGTGAGAGAGTGTGTGTGTCAGAGAGTGACAGAGTGAGAGTGTGTGAGAGAGAGTGTGTGAGAGTGTGTGTAAGAGAGTGTGAGAGAGAGTGTGAGAGAGTGTGTGAGAGAGAGTGTGTGTGAGAGAGTGTGTGAGAGAGTGTGAGAGAGTGAGTGTGTGAGAGTGAGTGTGTGAGATAAAAAGTGTGAGAGTATGTGAGAGAGTGAGAGAGTGTGTGAGAGAGTGTGAGAGAGTGTGAGAGAGAGAGTGTGAGAGAGAGTGTGAGTGAGTGTGTGTGTGAGAGTGTGTGTGAGAGAGAATGTGTGAGAGACTGTGTGTGTGTGAGAGTGTGTGTGTGAGAGAGTGTGTGAGAGAGTGTGTGTGATAGAGAGTGTGTGTGAGAGAATATGCGAGAGAGTGTGCGTGTGAGAGTGTGTGTGTGAGAGAGAATATGCGTGAGGGAGTGTGTGAGAGAGTGTGTGTGAGAGAGAGAGTGTGTGTGTGAGAGAGAGTGTGTGTGTGTGAGTGTGAGAGAGTGTGTGTGTGTGTGAGAGAGTGTGTGAGAGAATATGTGAGAGAGAGAGTGTGTGTGAGAGAGTGTGTGTGAGAGAGTGAGAGTGTGTGAGAGAGAGTGTGTGTGAGAGAGTGAGAGTGTGTGAGAGAGAGAGTGTGTGAGAGTTTGTGTGAGAGAGTGTGTGAGAGAGTGTGTGTGTGAGAGAGTGAGAGCGAGTGTGTGAGAGATCATGTGTGTGTGACAGTGTGTGAGAGAGTATGAGAGAGAGTGTGTGTGAGTGTGTGAGAGAGCGTGTGTGTGAGAGTGTGTGAGAGAGCGTGTGTTTGTGAGAGTGTGTGAGAGAATATATGGGAGAGTGTGCGTGTGTGAGAGAGGGTGTGTGAGGGAGAATGTGTGTGTGTGAGAGAAGATGTAAGAGAGAGTGTGTGAGAGAGTGTGTGAGAGTGTGTGTGACAGTGTGTGTGTGAGAGTGTGTGTGTGTGAGAGAGTGTGAGAGTTAGAGAGAGTGTGAGAGAGAGAGAATGTGTGTGTCAGAGAGCGTGTGTGTGAGAGTGTGAGAGAGTGTGAGAGAGAGAGAGTGTGAGAGAGAGAGAGTGTGTGAGAGAAAGTGTGTGAGAGTGTGTGGTAGAGAGTGTGTGAGAGAGAGTGTGAGAGAGAGTGTGTGGGAGAGTGTGCGAGAGAGAGAGAGATGGTGTGTGTTGGAGAGAGTGTGTGGGAGAGTGTGCGAGAGAGAAAGAGAGAGTGAGAGAGAGAGTGTGTGTGGGAGTGTATGCGAGAGAGAGTGTGTGTATCTGTGAGAGTGTGTGTATGAGAATGTTGTGTGAGACTCTGAGAGAGTGTGTGGGTGTATAAGAGAGAGTATGTGTGTGAGAGAGTGTGTGTGTGTATAAGTGAGTGAGGAGTGAATGGGAAGGGGTTTGGGTCCATTGGGATTGTGTACAGTGGGAGTGAATGGGAAGGGGTTTGGGTCCATTGGGATTGTGGAAAGTGGGAGTGAATGGGGAGGTGTTTGATCCATTGGGATTGTGTACAATGGGAGTGTATGGGTCGGGGTTTGATCCATTGGGATTGTGTACAATGGGAGTGTATGGGAAGGGGTTTGATCCATTGGGATTGTGTACAATGGGAGTGTATGGGAAGGGGTTTTATCCATTGGGATTGTGTACAATGGGAGTGAATGGGTCGGGGTTTGATCCATTGGGATTGTGTACAATGGGAGTGTATGGGAAGGGGTTTGATCCATTGGGATTGTGTACAATGGGAGTGTATGGGAAGGGGTTTGATCCATTGGGATTATGTACAATGGGAGTGAATGGGTCGGGGTTTGAAAAAATTGGGATTGTCTACAATGAGAATGAACGGGAAGGGGTTTGATCCATTGGGATTGTGTACAATGGGAGTGAATGGGTCGGGGTTTGATCCATTGCGATTGTGTACAATGGGAGTGAACGGGAAGGGGTTTGATCCATTGGGATGGTGTACAATGGGAGTGAACGGGAAGGGGTTTGATCCATTGGGATTATGTACAATGAGAATGAACGGGAAGGGGTTTGATCCATTGGGATTGTGTACAGTGGGAGTGAATGGGAAGGGGTTTGGGTCCATTGGGATTGTGGACAATGGGAGTGAATGGGAAGGGGTTTGATCCATTGGGATTGTGGACAACGGCAGCGAATGGGAAGGGGTTTGATCCATTAGGATTGTGTCCAATGGGAGTGAATGGGTATGGGTTTGATCCATTGGGATTGTGTACAATGGGAGTGAATGGGAAGGGGTTTGATCCATTGGGATTGTGTAAAATGGGAGTGAATGGGAAGGGGTTTGATCCATTGGGACTGTGTACAATGGGAGTGAATAGGAAGGGGTTTGGGTCCATTGGGATTGTGTACAATGGGAGTGAATGGGAAGGGGTTTGATCCATTGGGATTGTATAAAGTGGGAGTGAATGGGAAGTCGTTTGATCCATTGGGATTGTGGACAATGGGAGTGAATGGGAAGGGGTTTGATCCATTAGGATTGTGTCCAATGGGAGTGAATGGGACGGGGTTTGATCCATTGGGATTGTGTACAATGGGAGTGAATGGGAAGGGGTTTGATCCATTGGGATTGTGTAAAATGGGAGTGAATGGGAAGGGGTTTGATCCATTGGGACTGTGTACAATGGGAGTGAATAGGAAGGGGTTTGATCCATTGGGATTGTATAAAGTGGGAGTGAATGGGAAGTCGTTTGATCCATTGGGATTGTGGACAATGGGAGTGAATGGGAAGGGGTTTGATCCATTAGGATTGTGTCCAATGGGAGTGAATGGGACGGGGTTTGATCCATTGGGATTGTGTACAATGGGAGTGAATGGGAAGGGGTTTGATCCATTGGGACTGTGTAAAATGGGAGTGAATGGGGAGTGGATTGATCCATTGGGATTGTGCACAATGGAAGTGAATGGGAAGGGGTTTGATCCATTGGGATTGTGTACAATGGGAGTGAATGGGAAGGGGTTTGATCCATTGGGATTGTGGACAATGGGAGTGAATGGGAAGAGGTTTGATCCATTGGGATTGTGTATAGTGGGAGTGAATGGGAAGGGGTTTGATCCATTGGGATTGTGTACAATGGGAGTGAATGGGAAGGGGTTTGGTCCATTGGGATTGTGTACAATGGGAGCGAACGGGAAGGGGTTTGGGTCCATTGGGATTGTGTACAATGGGAGTGAATGGGAAGGGGTTTGATCCATTGGGATTGTGTACAATGGGAGCGGATGGGAAGGGGCTTGATCCATTGGGATTGAGTACAATGGGAGTGAATGGGAAGCGGTTTGATCCATTGGGATTGTGTACAATGGGAGTGGATGGGAAGGGGTTTGATCCATTGGGATTGAGTACAATGGGAGTTAATGGGAATGGGGTTGATCCATTGGGATTGTGTACAGTGGGAGTGAATGGGAAGGGGTTTGCTCCATTGGGATTGTGTACAATGGGAGTGAATGGGAAGGGGTTTGATCCATTGGGATTGTGTACAATGGGAGTGAATGAGAAGGGGGTTGATCCATTGGGATTGTGTACAATAGGAGTGAATGGGTCGGGGTTTGATCCATTGGGATTGTGAACAATGGGAGTGATTGAGAAGGGGGTTGTTCCACTGGGATTGTGTACAATGGGAGTGGATGGGAAGGGGGTTGATCCATTGGGGTTGTGTACAATGGGAGTGAATGGGAAGGGATTGATCCATTGGGATTGTGTACAACGGGAGTGGATGGGAAGGGATTTCATCCATTGGGATTGTGTACAATGGGAGTGATTGAGAAGGGGGTTGATCCACTGGGATTGTGTACAATGGGAGTGAATGGGAAGGGGTTTGGGTCCATTTGGATTGTGTACAATGGGAGTGAATGGGAAGGGGTTTTATCCATTGGGATTGTGTACAGTGGGAGTGTAGGGGAAGGAGATTGATCTATTGGGATTGTGTACAATGGGAGTGAAAGAGAAGGGGTTTGATCCATTGGGATTGTGTACAGTGGGAGTGAATGGGAAGGGGTTTGATCTATTGGGATGGTGTACAATGGGAGTGAATGGGAAGGGGTTTGATCCATTGGGATTGTGTACAATGGGAGTGAATGGGAAGGGGTTTGGTCCCATTGGAATTGTGTACAGTGGGAGTGGATGGGAAGGGGTTTGATCCATTGGGATTGTGTAGAATGGGAGTGAATGGGAAGGGGTTTGGGTCCATTGGGATTGTGTACAATGGGAGTGAATGGGAAAGGGTTTTGGTCCATTGGGATTGTGTACTGTGGCAGTGAATGGGAAGAGGTTTGGATCCATTGGGATGGTGTACAATGGGAGTGAAGGGGAAGGGGATTGATCCATTGCGATTGTGTACAATGGGAGTGAATGGGAAGGAGTTTGATCCATTGGGATTGTGTACAATGGGAGTGAATGGGAAGGGGGTTGATCCATTGGGATTGTGTACATTGGGAAGTGAATGAGAAGGGGTTTGATCCATTGGGATTGTGTACAATGGGAGCGAATGGGAAGGGCTTTGATACATTCGGATTGTGTACAATGGGAGTGAATGGGAAGGGTCTTGATCCATTGGGATTGTGTACAATGGGAGTGAAAAGGAAGGGTTTTGGGTCCATTGGGATTGTGTACAATGGGAGTAAATGGGAAGGGTTTTGGGTCCATTGGAATTGTGTACAATGGGAGTGAATGGGAAGCGGTTTGATCCATTGGGAATGTGCACAGTGGGAGTGAATGGGATGGGGTTTGATCCATTGGGATTGTGTACAATGGGAGTGAATGGGAAGGGGTTTGATCATTGGAATTGTGTACAATGGGAGTGAATGGGAAGCGGTTTGATCCATTGGGATTGTGTACAATGGGAAGTGAATGTGAAGGGGTTTGATCCATTGGGATTGTGTACAATGGGAAGGGGTTTGGGTACATTGGGATTGTGTTCAATGGGAGTGAATGGGAAGGGATTTGGGTCCATTGGGATTGTGTACAATGGGAGTGAAGGGAAAGGGGTTTTGGTCCATTGGGATTGTGTACAATGGGCGTGAATGGGAAGGGGTTTGGGTCCATTGGGATTGTGAAGAATGGGAGTGAACGGGAAGGGTTTTGATCCATTGGGATTGATTACAATGGGAGTGATTGGGTAGGGGTTTGATCCATTGGGATTGTGTACAGTGGGAGTGAATGGGAAGGGTTTTGGGTCCATTTGGATTGTGTACAATGGGAGTGAATGGGAAGGGGTTTTTATCCATTGGGATTGTGTACAGTGGGAGTAAATGGAATGGGGTTTGGGTCCATTGGGATTGTGTACAATGGGAGTGAATGGGAAGGTGTTTGGGTCCATTGGGATTGTAAACAGTGGGAGTGAACGGGAAGGGTTTTGATCCATTGAGATTGTGTACAATGGGATTGAATTGGATGGGGTTTGATCCATTGGGATTGTGTACAGTGGGAGTGAATGGGAAGGGGTTTGAACCATTGGGATTGTGTACAGTGGGAATGAATGGGATCGGGTTAGGGTCCATTGGGATTGTGTACAGTGGGAGTGAATGGGAAGGGTTTTTTATCCATTGGGATTGTGTACAATGGGAGTGAATGAGAAGGGGTTTGATCCATTGGGATTGTGTACAATGGGAGTGAATGGGAAGGGGTTTGATCCATTGGGATTGTGTACTGTGGGAGTGAATGGGAAGGGGTTTGATCCATTGGGATTGTGTACAGTGGGAGTGAATGGGAAAAGGTTTGATCCATTGGGATTGTGTACAATGGATGAGAATGGGAAGGGGTTTGATCCATTGGGATTGTGTAGAGTGGGAGTGAATGGGTCGGAGTTTGATCCATTGGGATTGTGTACAGTGGGAGTGAAGGGGAAGGGGTTTGATCCATTGGGATTTTGTACAATGGGAGTGAATGGGAAGGGGTATGATACATTGGGATTGTGTACAATGGGAGTGAATTGGAAAGGGTTTGCGTCCATTGGGACTGTGTACAATGGTAGTGAATGGGAAGGGGTTTGATCCATTGGGATCGCGTACAATGGGAGTGGATGGGAAGGGGTTTGATCCATTGGGATTGAGTACAATGGGAGTTAATGGGAAGGGGGTTGATCCATTGGGATTGTGTCCAGTGGGAGTGAATGGGAAGGGTTTTGATCCATTGGGATTGTGTACAATGGGAGTGAATGGGAACGGGTTTGATCCATTGGGATTGTGTACAATGGGAGTGAATGAGAAGGGGGTTGATCCATTGGGATTGTGTACAATGGGAGTGATTGAGAAGGGGGTTGTTACACTGGGATTGTGTACAATGGGAGTGGATGGGAAGGGGGTTGATCCATTGGGATTGTGTACAATGGGAGTGAATGGGAAGGGATTGATCCATTGGGATTGTGTACAACGGGAGTGGATGGGAAGGGGTTTGATCCATTGGGATTGTGTACAATGGGAGTTATTGAGAAGGGGTTTGATTCCATTGGGATTGTGTACAATGGGAGTGAATGGGAAAGGGTTTAGTCCCATTGGAATTGTGTACAGTGGGAGTGGATGGGAAGGGGTTTGATCCATTGGAATTGTGTACAATGGGAGTGAATGGGAAGGGGTTTGGGTCCATTGGGTTTGTGTACAATGGGAGTGAATGGGAAGGGGTTTGATCCATTGGAATTGTGTACAATGGGAGTGAATGGGAAGGGGTTTGGGTCCATTGGCATTGTGTACAATGGGAGTGAATGGGAAGGGGTTTGATCCATTGGGATTGTGTACAGTGGGAGTGAATGGGAAGGGGTTTGGGTCCATTGGGATTGTGTACAATGGGAGTGAATGGGAAGGGGTTTGGGTCCATTGGGATTGTGTACAGTGGCAGTGAATGGGAAGAGGTTTGGATCCATTGGGATGGTGTACAATGAGAGTGAAGGTTGAAGGGGCTTGATCCATTGCGATTGTGTACAATGGGAGTGAATGGGAAAAGGTTTGATCCATTGGGATTGTGTACAATGGATGAGAATGGGAAGGGGTTTGATCCATTGGGATTGTGTAGAGTGGGAGTGAATGGGTCGGAGTTTGATCCATTGGGATTGTGTACAGTGGGAGTGAAGGGGAAGGGGTTTGATCCATTGGGATTGTGTACAATGGGAGTGAATGGGAAGGGGTTTGATACATTGGGATTGTGTACAATGGGAGTGAATTGGAAAGGGTTTGCGTCCATTGGGACTGTGTACAATGGTAGTGAATGGGAAGGGGTTTGATCCATTGGGATCGCGTACAATGGGAGTGGATGGGAAGGGGTTTGATCCATTGGGATTGAGTACAATGGGAGTTAATGGGAAGGGGGTTGATCCATTGGGATTGTGTACAATGGGAGTGAATGGGAAGGGTTTTGATCCATTGGGATTGTGTACAATGGGAGTGAATGGGAACGGGTTTGATCCATTGGGATTGTGTACAATGGGAGTGAATGAGAAGGGGGTTGATCCATTGGGATTGTGTACAATGGGAGTGATTGAGAAGGGGGTTGTTTCACTGGGATTGTGTACAATGGGAGTGGATGGGAAGGGGGTTGATCCATTGGGATTGTGTACAATGGGAGTGAATGGGAAGGGATTGATCCATTGGGATTGTGTACAACGGGAGTGGATGGGAAGGGGTTTGATCCATTGGGATTGTGTACAATGGGAGTTATTGAGAAGGGGGTTGATCAACTGGGATTGTGTACAATGGGAGTGAATGGGAAGGGGTTTGGGTCCATTGGGATTGTGTACAGTGGCAGTGAATGGGAAGAGGTTTGGATCCATTGGGATGGTGTACAATGGGAGTGAATGGGAAGGAGTTTGATCCATTGGAATTGTGTACAATGTGAGTGAATGGGAGAGGGGTTTGGGTCCATTGGGATTGTGTACAGTGGGAGTGAACGGGAAGGGGTTTGATCCATTGGGATTGTGTACAATGGGAGTGAATGGGAAGGGGTTTGGGTCCATTGGGATTGTGTACAGTGGCAGTGAATGGGAAGAGGTTTGGATCCATTGGGATTGTGTACAATGAGAGTGAAGGGGAAGGGGCTTGACCCATTGCGATTGTGTACAATGGGAGTGAATGGGAAGGGGTTTGATCCATTGGGATTGTGTACAATGGGAGTGAATGGGAAGAGGTTTGGATCCATTGGGATGGTGTACAATGTGAGTGAATGGGAAGGAGTTTGATCCATTGGGATTGTGTACAATGCGAGTGAATGGGAAGGGGCTTGATCCATTGGGATTGTGTACAATGGGAAGTGAATGAGAAGGGGATTGATCCATTGGGATTGTGTACAATGGGAGCGAATGGGAAGCGCTTTGATCCATTCGGATTGTGTACAATGGGAGTGAATTGGAAGTGGTTTGATCCATTGGGATTGTGTACAATGGGAGTGAATGGGAAGGGTTTTTGGTCCATTGGGATTGTGTACAATGGGAGTAAATGGGAAGGGGTTTGGGTCCATTGGAATTGTGTACAATGGAGTGAATGGGAAGGGGTTTGATCCATTGGGAATGTGCACAGTGGGAGTGAATGGGATGGGGTTTGATCCATTGGGATTGTGTACAATGGGAGCGAATGGGAAGGGGTTTGATCAATTGGAATTGTGTACAATGGGAATGAATGGGAAGCGGTTTGATCCATTGGGATTGTGTACAATGGGAAGTGAATGTGAAGGGGTTTGAACCATTGGGATTGTGTACAATGTGAAGGGGTTTGGGTCCATTGGGATTGTGTACAATGGGAGTGAATGGGAAGGGGTTTGGGTCGATTGGGATTGTGTACAATGGGAGTGAAGGGGAAGGGGTGTTGGTCCATTGGGATTGTGTACAATGGGAGTGAATGGGAAGGGGTTTGGGTCCATTGGGATTGTGAAGAATGGGAGTGAACGGGAAGTGTTTTGATCCATTGGGATTGAGCACAATGGGAGTGATTGTGTAGGGGTTTGATCCATTGGGATTGTGTACAGTGGGAGTGAATGGGAAGGGGTTTGATCCATTGGTATTGTGTACAGTGGGAGAGAATGGGATCGGGTTTGGGTCCATTGGGATCGTGTACAATGGGAGTGAATGGGAAGGGGTTTGATCCCTTGGGATTGTGTACAGTGGGAGTGAATGGGATCGGGTTTGGGTCCATTGGGATCGTGTACAATGGGAGTGAATGGGAAGGGGTTTGATCCATTGGGATTGTGTACAGTGGGAGTGAATGGGAAGGGTTTGATCCACTGGGAATGTGCACAGTGGGAGTGAACGGGAAGGGGTTTGATGCATTGGAATTGTGTACAGTGGGAGTGAATGGGAAAGGGTTTGATCCATTGGGATTGTGTACAGTGGGAGTGAATGGGAAGGGGTTTGATCCATTGGGATTGTGTACAATGGGAAGGGGTTTGGCTCCATTGGGATTGTGTACAATGTGAGTGAATGGGAAGGGGGTTGGGTCCATTGGGATTGTGTACAATGGGAGTGAAGTGGAAGGGGTTTTTGTCCATTGGGATTGTGTACAATGGGAGTGAATGGGAAGGGGTTTGGGTCAATTGGGATTGTGAAGAATGGGAGTGAGCGGGAAGGGTTTTGATCCATTGGGATTGAGTACAATGGGAGTGATTGTGTAGGGGTTTGATCCATTGGGATTGTGTACAGTGGGAGTGAATGGGAAGGGGTTTGGGTCCATTTGGATTGTGTACAATGGGAGTGAATGGGAAGGGGTTTTTATCCATTGGGATTGTGTACAGTGGGAGTAAATGGGATGGGGTTTGGGTCCATTGGGATTGTGTACAGTGGGAGTGAACGGGAAGGGTTTTGATCCATTGGGATTGTGTACAATGGGGAGTGAATGGGAAGGGGTTTGATCCATTGGGATTGTGTACAGTGGGAGAGAATGGGAAGGGGTTTGAACCATTGGCATTGTGTACAGTGGGAGTGAATGGGATCGGGTTTGGGTCCATTGGGATCGTGTACAATGGGAGTGAATGGGAAGGGGTTTGATCCATTGGGATTGTGTACAATGGGAGTGAATGGGAAGGGGTTTGATCCATTGGGATTGAGTACAATGGGAGTTAATGGGAAGGGGGTTGATCCATTGGGATTGTGTACAGTAGGAGTGAATGGGAAGGGTTTTGATCCATTGGGATTGTGTACAATGGGAGTGAATGGGAACGGGTTTGATCCATTGGGATTGTGTACAATGGGAGTGAATGAGAAGGGGGTTGATCCATTGGGATTGTGTACAATGGGAGTGAATGGGAAGGGGTTTGATCCATTGGGATTGTGTACAATGGGAGTGATTGAGAAGGGGGTTGTTACACTGGGATTGTGTACAATGGGAGTGGATGGGAAGGGGGTGGATCCATTGGGATTGTGTACAATGGGAGTGAATGGGAAGGGATTAATCCATTGGGATTGTGTACAACGGGAGTGTATGGAAGGGGTTTGATCCATTGGGATTGTGTACAATGGGTGTTATTGAGAAGGGGGTTGATCAACTGGGATTGTGTACAATGGGAGTGAATGGGAAGGGGTTTGTCCATTGGGATTGTGTACAATGGGAGTGAATGGGAAGGGGTTTGATTCCATTGGGATTGTGTACAAAGGGAGTGAATGGGAAAGGGTTTAGTCCCATTGGAATTGTGTACAGTGGGAGTGGATGGAAAGGGGTTTGATCCATTGGGATTGTGTACAATGGGAGTGAATGGGAAGGGGTTTGGGTCCCTTGGGATTGTGTACAATGGGAGTGAATGGGAAGGGGTTTGGGTCCATTGGGATTGTGTACAGTGGCAGTGAATGGGAAGGGGGTTGATCCATTGGGATTGTGTACAGTAGGAGTGAATGGGAAGGGTTTTGATCCATTGGGATTGTGTACAATGTGAGTGAATGGGAACGGGTTTGATCCATTGGGATTGTGTACAATGGGAGTGAATGAGAAGGGGGTTGATCCATTGGGATTGTGTACAATGGGAGTGAATGGGAAGGGGTTTGATCCATTGGGATTGTGTACAATGGGAGTGATTGAGAAGGGGGTTGTTACACTGGGATTGTGTACAATGGGAGTGGATGGGAAGGGGGTGGATCCATTGGGATTGTGTACAATGGGAGTGAATGGGAAGGGATTAATCCATTGGGATTGTGTACAACGGGAGTGTATGGAAGGGGTTTGATCCATTGGGATTGTGTACAATGGGTGTTATTGAGAAGGGGGTTGATCAACTGGGATTGTGTACAATGGGAGTGAATGGGAAGGGGTTTGTCCATTGGGAATGTGTACAATGGGAGTGAATGGGAAGGGGTTTGATTCCATTGGGATTGTGTACAAAGGGAGTGAATGGGAAAGGGTTTAGTCCCATTGGAATTGTGTACAGTGGGAGTGGATGGAAAGGGGTTTGATCCATTGGGATTGTGTACAATGGGAGTGAATGGGAAGGGGTTTGGGTCCCTTGGGATTGTGTACAATGGGAGTGAATGGGAAGGGGTTTGGGTCCATTGGGATTGTGTACAGTGGCAGTGAATGGGAAGAGGTTTGGATCCATTGGGATGGTGTACAATGGGAGTGAAGGGGAAGGGGCTTGATCCATTGCGATTGTGTACAATGGGAGTGAATGGGAAGGGGTTTGATCCATTGGGATTGTGTACAATGGGAGTGAATGGGAAGATGTTTGGATCCATTGGGATGGTGTACAATGGGAGTGAATGGGAAGGAGTTTGATCCATTGGGATTGTGTACAATGGGAGTGAATGGGAAGGGGCTTGATCCATTGGGATTGTGTACAATGGGAAGTGAATGAGAAGGGGATTGATCTATTGGGATTGTGGACAATGGGAGCGAATGGGAAGGGCTTTGATCCATTCGGATTGTGTACAATGGGAGTGAATGGGAAGGGGTTTGATCCATTGGGATTGTGTACAATGGGAGTAAATGGGAAGTGGTTTGGGTCCATTGGAATTGTGTACAATGGGAGTGAATGGGAAGGGGTTTGATCCATTGGGAATGTGCACAGAGGGAGTGAATGGGATGGGGTTTGATCCATTGGGATTGTGTACAATGGGAGTGAATGGGAAGGGGTTTGATCAATTGGAATTGTGTACAATGGGAGTGAATGGGAAGCGGTTTGATCCATTGGGATTGTGTACAATGGGAAGTGAATGTGAAGGCGTTTGATCCATTGGGATTGTGTACAATGTGAAGGGGTTTGGGTCCATTGGGATTGTGTACAATGGGAGTGAATGGGAAGGGGTTTTGGTCCATTGGGATTGTGTACAATGGGAGTGAATGGGAAGGGGTTTGGGTCCATTGGGATTGTGAAGAATGGGAGTGAACGGGAAGTGTTTTGATCCATTGGGATTGAGTGCAATGGGAGTGATTGTGTAGGGGTTTGATCCATTGGGATTGTGTACAATGGGAGTGAATGGGAAGGGGTATGGGTCCATTGGGATTGTGTACATTGGGAGTGAAGGGGAAGGGGTTTTGGTCCATTGGGATTGTGTACAATGGGAGTGAATGGGAAGGGGTTTGGGTCCATTGGGATTGTGAAGAATGGGAGTGAACGGGAAGTGTTTTGATCCATTGGGATTGAGTGCAATGGGAGTGATTGTGTAGGGGTTTGATCCATTGGGATTGTGTACAGTGGGAGTGAATGGGAAGGGGTTTGGGTCCATTTGGATTGTGTACAATGGGAGTGAATGGGATGGGGTTTTTATCCATTGGGATTGTGTACAATGGGAGTGAACGGGAAGGGGTTTGATCCATTGGGATTGTGTACAGTGGGAGTGAATGGGAAGGTGTTTGAACCATTGGCATTGTGTACAGTGGGAGTGAATGGTATCGGGTTTGGGTCCATTGGGATCGTGTACAATGGGAGTGAATGGGAAGGGGTTTGATCCATTGGGATTGTGTACAGTGGGAGTGAATGGGAAGGGTTTGATCCACTGGGATTGTGCACAGTGGGAGTGAAGGGGAAGGGGTTTGATGCATTGGAATTGTGTACAGTGGGAGTGAATGGGAAGGGGTTTGATCCATTGGGATTGTGTACAATGGGAGTGAATGGGATGGGGTTTGATCCATTGGGATTGTGTACAATGGGAAGGGGTTTGGCTCCATTGGGATTGTGTACAATGGGAGTGAATGGGAAGGGGTTTGGGTCCATTGGCATTGTGTACAATGGGAGTGAAGGGGAAGGGGTTTTGGTCCATTGGGATTGTGTACAATGGGAGTGAATGCGAAGGGGTTTGGGTCCATTGGGATTGTGAAGAATGGGAGTGAACGGGAAGTGTTTTGATCCATTGGCATTGAGTACAATGGGAGTGATTGTGTAGGGGTTTGATCCATTGGGATTGTGTACAGTGGGACTGAATGGGAAGGGGTTTGGGTCCATTTGGATTGTGTACAATGGGAGTGAATGGGAAGGGGTTTTTATCCATTGGGATTGTGTACAATGGGAGTGAACGGGAAGGGGTTTGATCCATTGGGATTGTGTACAGTGGGTGTGAATGGGAAGGGGTTTGAACCATTGGCATTGTGTACAGTGGGAGTGAATGGGATCGGGTTTGGGTCCATTGGGATCGTGTACAATGGGAGTGAATGGGAAGGGGTTTGATCCATTGGGATTGTGTACAGTGGGAGTGAATGGGAAGGGTTTGATCCACTGGGATTGTGCACAGTGGGAGTGAAGGGGAAGGGGTTTGATGCATTGGAATTGTGTACAGTGGGAGTGAATGGGAAGGGGTTTGATCCATTGGGATTGTGTACAGTAGGAGTGAATGGGAAGGGGTTTGATCCATTGGGATTGTGTACAATGGGAAGGGGTTTGGCTCCATTGGGATTGTGTACAATGGGAGTGAATGGGAAGGGGGTTGGGTCCATTGGGATTGTGTACAATGGGAGTGAAGTGGAAGGGGTTTTTGTCCATTGGGATTGTGTACAATGGGAGTGAATGGGAAGGGGTTTGGGTCAATTGGGATTGTGAAGAATGGGAGTGAGCGGGAAGGGTTTTGATCCATTGGGATTGAGTACAATGGGAGTGATTGTGTAGGGGTTTGATCCATTGGGATTGTGTACAGTGGGAGTGAATGGGAAGGGGTTTGGGTCCATTTGGATTGTGTACAATGGGAGTGAATGGGAAGGGGTTTTTATCCATTGGGATTGTGTACAGTGGGAGTAAATGGGATGGGGTTTGGGTCCATTGGGATTGTGTACAGTGGGAGTGAACGGGAAGGGTTTTGATCCATTGGGATTGTGTACAATGGGGAGTGAATGGGAAGGGGTTTGATCCATTGGGATTGTGTACAGTGGGAGAGAATGGGAAGGGGTTTGAACCATTGGCATTGTGTACAGTGGGAGTGAATGGGATCAGGTTTGGGTCCATTGGGATTGTGTACAATGGGAGTGAATGGGAAGGGGTTTGATCCATTGGGATTGAGTACAATGGGAGTTAATGGGAAGGGGGTTGATCCATTGGGATTGTGTACAGTAGGAGTGAATGGGAAGGGTTTTGATCCATTGGGATTGTGTACAATGGGAGTGAATGGGAACGGGTTTGATCCATTGGGATTGTGTACAATGGGAGTGAATGAGAAGGGGGTTGATCCATTGGGATTGTGTACAATGGGAGTGAATGGGAAGGGGTTTGATCCATTGGGATTGTGTACAATGGGAGTGATTGAGAAGGGGGTTGTTACACTGGGATTGTGTACAATGGGAGTGGATGGGAAGGGGGTGGATCCATTGGGATTGTGTACAATGGGAGTGAATGGGAAGGGATTAATCCATTGGGATTGTGTACAACGGGAGTGTATGGAAGGGGTTTGATCCATTGGGATTGTGTACAATGGGTGTTATTGAGAAGGGGGTTGATCAACTGGGATTGTGTACAATGGGAGTGAATGGGAAGGGGTTTGTCCATTGGGATTGTGTACAATGGGAGTGAATGGGAAGGGGTTTGATTCCATTGGGATTGTGTACAAAGGGAGTGAATGGGAAAGGGTTTAGTCCCATTGGAATTGTGTACAGTGGGAGTGGATGGAAAGGGGTTTGATCCATTGGGATTGTGTACAATGGGAGTGAATGGGAAGGGGTTTGGGTCACTTGGGATTGTGTACAATGGGAGTGAATGGGAAGGGGTTTGGGTCCATTGGGATTGTGTACAGTGGCAGTGAATGGGAAGAGGTTTGGATCCATTGGGATGGTGTACAATGGGAGTGAAGGGGAAGGGGCTTGATCCATTGCGATTGTGTACAATGGGAGTGAATGGGAAGGGGTTTGATCCATTGGGATTGTGTACAATGGGAGTGAATGGGAAGATGTTTGGATCCATTGGGATGGTGTACAATGGGAGTGAATGGGAAGGAGTTTGATCCATTGGGATTGTGTACAATGGGAGTGAATGGGAAGGGGCTTGATCCATTGGGATTGTGTACAATGGGAAGTGAATGAGAAGGGGATTGATCTATTGGGATTGTGGACAATGGGAGCGAATGGGAAGGGCTTTGATCCATTCGGATTGTGTACAATGGGAGTGAATGGGAAGGGGTTTGATCCATTGGGATTGTGTACAATGGGAGTAAATGGGAAGTGGTTTGGGTCCATTGGAATTGTGTACAATGGGAGTGAATGGGAAGGGGTTTGGGTCCATTGGGATTGTGTACAGTGGCAGTGAATGGGAAGAGGTTTGGATCCATTGGGATGGTGTACAATGGGAGTGAAGGGGAAGGGGCTTGATCCATTGCGATTGTGTACAATGGGAGTGAATGGGAAGGGGTTTGATCCATTGGGATTGTGTACAATGGGAGTGAATGGGAAGATGTTTGGATCCATTGGGATGGTGTACAATGGGAGTGAATGGGAAGGAGTTTGATCCATTGGGATTGTGTACAATGGGAGTGAATGGGAAGGGGCTTGATCCATTGGGATTGTGTACAATGGGAAGTGAATGAGAAGGGGATTGATCTATTGGGATTGTGGACAATGGGAGCGAATGGGAAGGGCTTTGATCCATTCGGATTGTGTACAATGGGAGTGAATGGGAAGGGGTTTGATCCATTGGGATTGTGTACAATGGGAGTAAATGGGAAGTGGTTTGGGTCCATTGGAATTGTGTACAATGGGAGTGAATGGGAAGGGGTTTGATCCATTGGGAATGTGCACAGAGGGAGTGAATGGGATGGGGTTTGATCCATTGGGATTGTGTACAATGGGAGTGAATGGGAAGGGGTTTGATCAATTGGAATTGTGTACAATGGGAGTGAATGGGAAGCGGTTTGATCCATTGGGATTGTGTACAATGGGAAGTGAATGTGAAGGCGTTTGATCCATTGGGATTGTGTACAATGTGAAGGGGTTAGGGTCCATTGGGATTGTGTACAATGGGAGTGAATGGGAAGGGGTTTTGGTCCATTGGGATTGTGTACAATGGGAGTGAATGGGAAGGGGTTTGGGTCCATTGGGATTGTGAAGAATGGGAGTGAACGGGAAGTGTTTTGATCCATTGGGATTGAGTGCAATGGGAGTGATTGTGTAGGGGTTTGATCCATTGGGATTGTGTACAGTGGGAGTGAATGGGAAGGGGTTTGGGTCCATTGGGATTGTGAAGAATGGGAGTGAACGGGAAGTGTTTTGATCCATTGGGATTGAGTGCAATGGGAGTGATTGTGTAGGGGTTTGATCCATTGGGATTGTGTACAATGGGAGTGAATGGGAAGGGGTATGGGTCCATTGGGATTGTGTACATTGGGAGTGAAGGGGAAGGGGTTTTGGTCCATTGGGATTGTGTACAATGGGAGTGAATGGGAAGGGGTTTGGGTCCATTGGGATTGTGAAGAATGGGAGTGAACGGGAAGTGTTTTGATCCATTGGGATTGAGTGCAATGGGAGTGATTGTGTAGGGGTTTGATCCATTGGGATTGTGTACAGTGGGAGTGAATGGGAAGGGGTTTGGGTCCATTTGGATTGTGTACAATGGGAGTGAATGGGATGGGGTTTTTATCCATTGGGATTGTGTACAATGGGAGTGAACGGGAAGGGGTTTGATCCATTGGGATTGTGTACAGTGGGAGTGAATGGGAAGGTGTTTGAACCATTGGCATTGTGTACAGTGGGAGTGAATGGGATCGGGTTTGGGTCCATTGGGATCGTGTACAATGGGAGTGAATGGGAAGGGGTTTGATCCATTGGGATTGTGTACAGTGGGAGTGAATGGGAAGGGTTTGATCCACTGGGATTGTGCACAGTGGGAGTGAAGGGGAAGGGGTTTGATGCATTGGAATTGTGTACAGTTGGAGTGAATGGGAAGGGGTTTGATCCATTGGGATTGTGTACAATGGGAGTGAATGGGATGGGGTTTGATCCATTGGGATTGTGTACAATGGGAAGGGGTTTGGCTCCATTGGGATTGTGTACAATGGGAGTGAATGGGAAGGGGTTTGGGTCCATTGGCATTGTGTACAATGGGAGTGAAGGGGAAGGGGTTTTGGTCCATTGGGATTGTGTACAATGGGAGTGAATGCGAAGGGGTTTGGGTCCATTGGGATTGTGAAGAATGGGAGTGAACGGGAAGTGTTTTGATCCATTGGCATTGAGTACAATGGGAGTGATTGTGTAGGGGTTTGATCCATTGGGATTGTGTACAGTGGGACTGAATGGGAAGGGGTTTGGGTCCATTTGGATTGTGTACAATGGGAGTGAATGGGAAGGGGTTTTTATCCATTGGGATTGTGTACAATGGGAGTGAACGGGAAGGGGTTTGATCCATTGGGATTGTGTACAGTGGGTGTGAATGGGAAGGGGTTTGAACCATTGGCATTGTGTACAGTGGGAGTGAATGGGATCGGGTTTGGGTCCATTGGGATCGTGTACAATGGGAGTGAATGGGAAGGGGTTTGATCCATTGGGATTGTGTACAGTGGGAGTGAATGGGAAGGGTTTGATCCACTGGGATTGTGCACAGTGGGAGTGAAGGGGAAGGGGTTTGATGCATTGGAATTGTGTACAGTGGGAGTGAATGGGAAGGGGTTTGATCCATTGGGATTGTGTACAGTAGGAGTGAATGGGAAGGGGTTTGATCCATTGGGATTGTGTACAATGGGAAGGGGTTTGGCTCCATTGGGATTGTGTACAATGGGAGTGAATGGGAAGGGGTTTGGGTCCATTGGGATTGTGTACAATGGGAGTGAAGTGAAAGGGGTTTTGGTCCATTGGGATTGTGTACAATGGGAGTGAATGGGAAGGGGTTTGGGTCCATTGGGATTGTGAAGAATGGGAGTGAACGGGAAGGGTTTTGATCCATTGGGATTGAGTACAATGGGAGTGATTGTGTAGGGGTTTGATCCATTGGGATTGTGTACAGTGGGAGTGAAAGGGAAGGGGTTTGGGTCCATTTGGATTGTGTACAATGGGAGTGAATGGGAAGGGGTTTTTATCCATTGGGATTGTGTACAGTGGGAGCAAATGGGATGGGGTTTGGGTCCATTGGGATTGTGTACAGTGGGAGTGAACGGGAAGGGTTTTGATCCATTGGGATTGTGTACAATGGGGAGTGAATGGGAAGGGGTTTGATCCATTGGGATTGTGTACAGTGGGAGAGAATGGGAAGGGGTTTGAACGATTGGCATTGTGTACAGTGGGAGTGAATGGGATCGGGTTTGGGTCCATTGGGATCGTGTACAATGGGAGTGAATTGGAAGGGGTTTGATCCGTTGGGATCGTTTACAGTGGGAATAAACGGGGAGCGGTTTGGTCCTCTGGAATTGTGTACAGTGGGAGTGAATGGGAAGGGGTTTGGATCCATTGGAATTGTGTACAATGGGAGTGAATGAGAAGGGGTTTAATCCATTGGGATTGTGTACAATGGGAGTGAATGTGAAGGGGTTTGATCCATTGGGATTGTGTACAGTGGGAGTGAATGGGAAGGGTTTGATCCATTGGGATTGTGCACAGTGGGAGTGAATGGAAAGGGGTTTGATCCATTGTGATTGTGTACAATGGGAGTGAATGGGAAGGGGTTTGATCCATTGGGATTGAGTACAATGGGAGTGAATGGGAAGGGGTTTGGATCCATTGGGGTTGTGTAGAGTGGGAGTGAATGGGTCGGTGTTTGATCCATTGGGATTGTGTACAGTGGGAGTGAAGGGGAAAGGGTTTGATCCATTGGGATTGTGTAAAATGGGAGTGAATGGGTCGGGGTTTGATCCATTGGGATTGTGTACAATGGGAGTGAATGGGAAGGGATTTGATCCATTGGGATTGTGTACAGTGGGAGTGAATGGGAAGGGGTTTGAACCATTGGCATTGTGTACAGTGGGAGTGAATGGGATCGGGTTTGGGTCCATTGGGATCGTGTACAATGGGAGTGAATGAGAAGGGGTTTAATCCATTGGGATTGTGTACATTGGGAGTTAATGGGAAGGGATTTGGGTCCATTGGGATTGTGTACAATGGGAGTGAATGTGAAGGGGTTTGATCCATTGGGATTGTGTACAGTGGGAGTGAATGGGAAGGGTTTGATCCATTGGGATTGTGCACAGTGGGAGTGAATGGGAAGGGGTTTGATCCATTGGGATTGTGTACAATGGGAGTGAATGGGAAGGGGTTTGATCCATTGGGATTGAGTACAATGGGAGTGAATGGGAAGGGGTTTGGATCCATTGGGATTGTGTAGAGTGGGAGTGAATGGGTCGGAGTTTGATCCATTGGGATTGTGTACAGTGGGAGTGAAGGGGAAAGGGTTTGATCCATTGGGATTGTGTAAAATGGGGGTGAATGGGTCGGGGTTTGATCCATTGGGATTGTGTACAATGGGAGAGAATGGGAAGGGATTTGATCCATTGGGATTGTGTACAATGGGAGTGAATGGTAAATGGTTTGCGTCCATTGGGACTGTGTACAGTGGGAATGAATGGGAAGGGGTTTGATCCATTGGGATCGTGTACAATGGGAGTGAACGGGAAGGGGTTTGGATCCGTTGGGATTGTGTACAGTGGGAGTGAACGGGAAGCAGTTTGATCCATTGGGATTGTGTACAATGGGAGTGAATGGGAACGTGTTTGATCCATTGGGATTGTGAACAATGGGAGTGAATGGGAAGTGGTTTGATCCATTGAGATTGTGTACAGTGGGAGTGAATGGGAAGGGGTTTGATCCATTGGGGTTGTGTACAATGGGAGTGAATGGGAAGGGGTTTGGGTCCATTGGGATTGTGTACAGCGGGAGTGAATGGGAAAGGGTTTGATCCATTGGGGTTGTGTACAATGGGAGTGAATGGGAAGGGGTTTGGGTCCATTGGGATTGTGGACAGTGGGAGTGAATGGGAAGGAGGTTGATCCATTGGGACTGTGTACAATGGGAGTGAATGAAAATTGGTTTGATCCCTTGGGATGTGTACAGTGGGAGTGAATGGGAAGGGGTTTGATCCATTGCGATTGTGTACAATGGGAGTGAATGGGAAGGGGTTTGATCCATTGGGATTGTGTACAATGGGAGTGAATGGGAAGGGGTTTGATCCATTGGCATTGTGAACAGTGGGAGTGAATGGGAAGGGGGTGGGGTCCATTGGGATTGTGGACAATGGGAGTGAATGGGAAGGTGTTTGATCCATTGGGATTGTGTACAGTGTGCGTGAATGGGAAGGGGTTTGATCCATTGGGATTGTGTACAGTGGGAGTGAATGGGAAGGGGTTTGATCCATTGGAATTGTGTACAGTGGCAGTGAATGGGAAGAGGTTTGGATCCATTGGGATTGTGGACAATGGGAGTGAATGGTAAGGGCTTTGATCCATTGGGATTGTGTACAATGGGATTGAATGGGAAGGGATTTGATCCATTGGGATTGTGTACAGTGAGAGTAAATGGGAAGGGGTTTGATTCATTGGGATTGTGTACAGTGGGAGTGAATGGGAAGGGGTTTGATCCATTGGGATTGTGTACAATGGGAGTGAATGGGAAGGGGTTTGGGTCCATTGGGACTGTGGACAATGGGAGTGAATGGGAAGGGGTTTGGGTCCATTGGGATTGCGTACAGTGTGAGAGAATGGTTCGGAGTTTGATCCATTGGGATTGTGCACAATGGGAGTGAATGGGAAGGGGTTTGTCCCATTGGGATTGTGTTCCGTGGGAGTGAATGGGTCGGAGTTTGATCCCTTGGGATTGTGTACAGTGGGAGTGAATGGGAACAGGTTTGACCCATTGGGGCTGTGTACAATGTGAGTGAATGGGTTTGATCCATTGGGATTGTGTACAGTGGGTGTGAATGGGAAGGGGTTTGATCCATTGGGATGGTGTACAATGGGAGTGAATGGGAAGGGGTTTGATCCATTGGGATTGTGAACAGTGGAAGTGAATGGGAAGGGGTTTGATCCATTGGGAATGTGTACAGTGTGAGTGAATGGAAAGGGGTTTGATCCATTGGGATTGTGTACAATGGGAGTGAATGGGAAGGGGTTTGATGCATTGGGATTGTGTACAGTGGGAGTGAATGGGAAGGTGTTTGATCCATTGGGATTGTGTACAGTGGGAGTGAATGGGAAGGGGTTTGATCCATTGGGATTGTGTACAATGGGAGTGAATGGGAAGGGTTTTGGGTCCATTGGGATTGTGTACAATGGGAGTAAATGGGAAGGGGTTTGGGTCCATTGGAAATGTGTACAATGGGAGTGAATGGGAAGGGGTTTGATCCATTGGGAATGTGCACAGTGGGAGTGAATGGCATGGGATTTGATCCATTAGGATTGTGTACAATGGGAGTGAATGGGAAGGGGTTTGATCAATTGGAATTGTGTACAATGGGAGTGAATGGGAAGCGGTTTGATCCATTGGGATTGTGAACAATGGGAAGTGAATGTGAAGGGGCTTGATCCATTGGGATTGTGTACAATGGGAAGGGGTTTGGGTACATTGGGATTGTGTAAAATGGGAGTGAATGGGAAGGGGTTTGGGTCAATTGGGATTGTGTACAATGGGAGTGAAGGGGAAGGGGTTTTGGTCCATTGTGATTATGCACAATGGGAGTGAATGGGAAGGGGTTTAGGTCCATTGGGATTGTGAAGAATGGGAGTGAACGGGAAGGGATTTGATCCATTGGGATTGAGTACAATGGGAGTGATTGTGTCGGGGTTTGATCCATTGGGATTGTGTACAGTGGGAGTGAATGGGAAGGGGTTTGGGTCCATTTGGATTGTGTACAATGGGAGTGAATGGGAAGGGGTTTGGGTCCATTGGGATTGTCTACAATGGGAGTGAATGGGAATGTGTTTGGGTCCATTGGGATTGTGATCAGTGGGAGTGAACGGGAAGGGTTTTGATCCATTGGGATTGTGTACAATGGGACTGAATGGGAAGGGGTTTGATCCATTGGAATTGTGTACAGTGGGAGTGAATGGGAAGGGGTTTGAACCATTGGCGTTGTGTACAGTGGGAGTGAATGGGATCGGGTTTGGGTCCATTGGGATCGTGTACAATGGGAGTGAATGGGAAGGGGTTTGAACCATTGGCATTGTGTACAGTGGGAGTGAATGGGATCGGGTTTGGGTCCATTGGGATTGTGTACAATGGGAGTGAATGGGAAGATGTTTGATCCATTGGGATTGTGTACAATGGGAGTGAATGGGAAGGGGTTTGATCCGTTGGGATTGTTTACAGTGGGAGTAAACGGGGAACGGTTTGGTCCTCTGGGATTGTGTACTGTGGGAGTGAATGGGAAGGGGTTTGGATCCATTGGGATTGTGTACAATGGGAGTGAATGAGAAGGGGTTTGATCCATTGGGATTGTGTACAATGGGTGTGAATGGGAAGGGGTTTGATCCATTGGTATTGTGTACAGTGGGAGTGAATGGGAAGGGTTTGATCCATTGGGATTGTGCACAGTGGGAGTGAAGGGGAAGGGGATTGATCCTTTGGAATTGTGTACAGTGGGAGTGAATGGGAAGGGGTTTGATCCATTGGGATTGTGTACAATGGGAGTGAATGGGAAGGGGTTTGATACATTGGGATTGTGTACAATGGGAGTGAATGTGTCGGGGTTTGATCCATTGGGATTGTGTACAATGGGAGTGAATGGGAAGGGGTTTGATCCATTGGGATTGTGTACAATGGGAGTGAATGGGAAAGGGTTTGCGTCCATTGGGAATGTGTACAATGGTAGTGAATGGGAAGGGGTTTGATCCATTGGGATCGTGTACAATGGGAGTCAACGGGAAGGGTTTGGATCAGTTGGGATTGTGTACAGTGTGAGTGAACGGGAAGGGGTTTGATCCATTGGGATTGTGTACAATGGGAGTGAATGGGAAGGGGTTTGATCCATTCGGATTGTGAACAATGGGAGTGAACGGGAAGGGGTTTGATCCCTTGGGATTGTGTACAGTGGGAGTGAATGGGAAGGGGTTTGATCCATTGGGATTGTGTACAATGGGAGTGAACGGGAAGGGGTTTGATCCCTTGGGATTGTGTCCAGTGGGAGTGAATGGGAAGGGGTTGGATCCATTGGGATTGTGTACAATGGGAGTGAATGGGAAGGGGTTTGGGTCCATTGGGATTGTGGACAATGGGAGTGAATGGGAAGGGGTTGGATCCATTGGGATTGTGTACAATGGGAGTGAATGGGAAGGGGTTTGGGTCCATTGGGATTGTGTACAATGGGAGTGAATGGGAAGGGGTTTTATCCATTTGGATTGTGTACAGTGGGAGCGAATGGGAAGGGGGTTGGGTCCATTGGGATTGTGGACAATGGGTGTGAATGGGAAGGGGTTTGATCCATTGGGATTGTGTACAGTTAGAGTGAATGGGAAGGGGTTTGATCCATTGGGATTGTGTACAGTTGGAGTGAATGGGAAAGGGTTTGATCCATTGGGATTGTGTACAGCGGGAGTGAATGGGAAAGGGTTTGATCCATTGGGATTGTGTACAATGGGAGTGAATGGGAAGGGGTTTGTGTCCATTGGGATTGTGGACAATGGGAGTGAATGGAAAGTGGATAGATCCCTTGGGATGTGTACAGTGGGAGTGAATGTGAAGGGGTTGGATCCATTGGGATTGTGTACAATGGGAGTGAATGGGAAGGGGTTTGGGTCCATTGGGATTGCGGACAATGGGAGTGAATGGGAAAAGTTTGGATCCATTGGGATTGTGAACAATGGGAGTGAATGGGAAGGGGTTTGATCCATTGGGATTGTGAACAAAGGGAGTGAATGGGAAGGGGTTTGGGTCCATTGGGATTGTGTACAATGGGAGTGAATGGGAAGGTGTTTTGGTCCATTGGGATTGTGTACAATGGGAGTGAATGGGAAGGGGTTTGATCCATTGGGATTGTGTACAGTGGGAGTGAATGAAAAGGGGGTGGTGTCCATTGGGATTGTGTACAATGGGAGTGAATGGGAAGGGGTTTGATCCATTGGGACTGTGTACAATGGGAGTGAATGGGAAGGGGAATGATCCATTGGGATTGTGTACAATGGGAGTGATTGGGAAGGGGTTTGATCCATTGGGATTGTGTACAGTGGGAGTGAATGGGAAGGGGTTTGATCCATTGGGATTGTGTACAGTGGGAGTGAATGGGAAGGGGGTGGTGTCCATTGGGATTGTGGACAATGGGAGTGAATGGGAAGGGGGTGGTGTCCATTGCGATTGTGTACAATGGGAGTGAATGGGAAGGGGTTTGATCCATTGGGATTGTGTACAGTGTGAGTGAATGGGAAGGGGTTTGATCCATTGGGATTGTGTACAGTTGGTGTGAATGGGAAAGGGTTTGATCCATTGGGATTGTGTACAGTGGGAGTGAATGGGAAATGGTTTGATCCATTGGGATTGTGTAAATTGGGAGTGAATGGGAAGGGGTTTGATCCATTGGGATTGTGTACAATGGGAGTGAATGGGAAGGGGTTTGGATCCATTGGGAATGTGTACAGTGTGAGTGAACGGGAAGGTGTTTGATCCATTGGGATTCTGTACAATGGGAGAGAATGGGAAGGGGTTTGATCCATTGGGATTGTGGACAATGGGAGTGAACGGGAAGGGGTTTGATCCCTTGTGATTGTGTACAGTGGGAGTGAATGGGAAGAGGTTTGATCCATTGGGATTGGGTACAATGGGAGTGAACGGGAAGGGTTTTGATCCATTGGGATTGTGTACAGGGAGAGTGAATGGGAAGGGGTTTGATCCATTGGGATTGTGTACAATGGCAGTGAACGGGAAGGGGTTTGATCCCTTGGGATGTGTACAGTTGGAGTGAATGTGAAGGGGTTGGATCCATTGGGATTGTGTACAATGGTAGTGAATGGGAGGGGTTTTGGTACATTGGGATTGTGGACAATGGGAGTGAATTGGAAGGGGTTTGATCCATTGGGATTGTGTACAATGGGAGTGAATGGGAAGGGGTTTGATCCATTGGGATTGTGTACAATGGGAGTGAATGGGAAGGGGTTTGATCCATTGGGATTGTGGACAATGGGAGTGAATGGGAAGGGGGTTGGGTCCATTGGGATTGTGTACAGTGTGAGTGAATGGGTCGGAGTTTGATCCCTTGGGATTGTGTACAGTGGGAGTGAATGGGAACAGGTTTGAACCATTGGGTTTGTGTACAATGTGAGTGATTGGGTTTGATGCATTGGGATTGTGTACAGTGGGTGTGAATGGGAAGGGGTTTGATCCATTGGGATGGTGTACAACGGGAGTGAATGGGAAGGGGTTTGATCCATTGGGATTGTGTACAATGGGAGTGAATGGGAAGGGGTTTGATCCATTGGGATTGTGTACAACGGGAGTGAATTGGAAGAGGTTTGATCCATTGGGATTGTGAACAGTGGGAGTGAATGGGAAGGGGTTTGATCCATTGGGATTGTGTACAGTGGGAGTGAATGGGAAGGGGTTTGGATCCATTGGGATTGTGTACAGTGGAAGTGAATGGGTCGGAGTTTGATCCATTGGGGTTGTGTACAGTGGGAGTGAATGGGAAGGGGTTTGGTCCATTGGGATTGTGTACAGTGGGAGTGAATGGGAAGGGGTTTGATCCATTGGGATTGTGTACAATGGGAGTGAATGGGCCGGAGTTTGACCCATTGGGGTTGTGTACAATGGGAGTGAATGGGTTTGATCCATTGGGATTGTGTACAGTGGGTGTGAATGGGAAGGGGTTTGATCCATTGGGATTGTGAACAGTGGGAGTGAATGGGAAGGGGTTTGATCCATTGGGATTGTGTACAATGGGAGTGAATGGGAAGGTGTTTGATCCATTGGGATTGTGTACAGTGGGAGTGAATGGGAAGGGGTTTGATCCATTGGGATTGTGTACAGTGGGAGTGAATGGGAAGGGGTTTGATCCATTGTGATTGTGTACAGTGGGAGTGAATGGATCGGAGTTTGATCCATTGGGATTGTGTACAATGGGAGTGAATGGGTCGGAGTTTGATCCATTGGGATTGTGTACAATGGGAGTGAATGGGCCGGAGTTTGACCCATTGGGGTTGTGTACAATGTGAGTGAACGGGTTTGATGCATTGGGATTGTGTACAGTGGGTGTGAATGGGAAGGGGTTTGATCCATTGGGATTGTGTACAGTGCGAGTGAACGGGAAGGGGTTTGAGCCATTGGGATTGTGTACAGTGGGAGTGAACGGGAAGGGGTTTGATCCATTGGGATTGTGTACAATGGGAGTGAATGGGAAGGTGTTTGATCCATTGGGATTGTGAACAGTGGGAGTGAATGGGAAGGGGTTTGATCCATTGGGATTGTGTACAGTGGGAGTGAATGGAAAGGGGTTTGATCCATTAGGATTGTGTACAATGGGAGTGAATGGGAAGGGGTTTGATCCATTGCGATTGTGTACAGTGGGAGTGAATGGGAAGGTGTTTGATCCATTGGGATTGTGTACAATGGGAGTGAATGGGAAGGGGTTTGATCCATTGGGATGGTGTACAATGGGAGTGAATGGGAAGGGGTTTGGGTCTATTGGGATTGTGTACAATGGGAGTGAATGGGAAGGGGTTTGATCCATTGGGATTGTGTACAGTGGGAGTGAATGGGAAGGTGTTTGATCCATTGGGATTGTGTACAATGGGAGTGAATGGGAAGGGGTTTGATCCATTGGGATGGTGTACAATGGGAGTGAATGGGAAGGGGTTTGGGTCTATTGGGATTGTGTACAATGGGAGTGAATGGGAAGGGGTTTGATCCATTGGGATTGTGTACAATGGGAGTGAATGGGAAGGGGTTTGGGTCTATTGGGATTGTGTACAATGGGAGTGAATGGGAAGGGGTTTGATCCATTGGGATTGTGGACAATGGGAGTGAATGGGTTTGATCCATTGGGATTGTGTACAGTGGGAGTGAATGCGAAGGGCTTTAATCCATTGTGATTGTGTACAGTGGGAGTGAATGGGTCAGAGTTTGATCCATTGTGATTGTGCACAGTGGAAGTGAATGGGACGGAGTTTGATCCATTGGGATTTTATACAGTGGGAGTGAATGGGAAGGGGTTTGATCCATTGGGATTGTGTACAGTGGGAGTGAATGGGAAGGGGTTTGGATCCATTGGGATTGTGTACAATGGGAGTGAATGGGTCGGAGTTTGATCCATTGGGGTTGTGTACAGTGGGAGTGAATGGGAAGGGGTTTAATCCATTGGGATTGTGTACAGTGGGAGTGAATGGGAAGGGGTTTGGTCCATTGGGATTGTGTACAGTGGGAGTGAATGGGAAGGGGTTTGATCCATTGGGATTGTGTACAATGGGAGTGAATGGGCCGGAGTTTGACCCATTGGAGTTGTGTACAATGGGAGTGAATGGGTTTGATCCATTGGGATTGTGTACAATGGGATTGAATGGGAAGGGGTTTGATCCATTGGGATTGTGTACAGTGGGAGTGAATGGGAAGGTGTTTGATCCATTGGGATGGTGTACAATGGGATTGAATGGGAAGGGGTTTGATCCATTGGGATTGTGTACAGTGGGAGTGAATGGGAATGGGTTTGATCCATTGGGATTGTGTACAATGGGAGTGAATGGGATTGGGTTTGATCCATTGGGATTGTGTACAGTGGGAGTGAATGGGAAGGGCTTTGATCCATTGGGATTGTGTACAATGGGAGTGAATGGGAAGGGGTTTGGGTCCATTGGGATTGTGTACAATGGGAGTGAATGGGAGGGGGGTTGAGTCCATTGCGATTGTGTACAATGGGAGTGAATGGGAAGGGGTTTGACCCATTGGGATTGTGTACAGTGGGTGTGAATGGGAAGGGGTTTGATCCATTGGGATTGTGTACAATGGGAGTGAATGGGAAGGGCTTTGATCCATTGGGATTGTGTACAGTGGGAGTGAATGGGAAGGGGTTTGATCCATTGGGATTGTGTACAATGGGAGTGAATGTGTCGGAGTTTTATCCATTTGGATTGTATACAGTGGAAGTGAATGGGTCGGAGTTTGACCCATTGGGATTGTGTACAGTGGGAGTGAATGGGAAGGGGTTTGGTCCATTGGGATTGTGTACAAAGAACAAAGAACAAAGAAATGTACAGCACAGGAACAGGCCCTTCGGCCCTCCAAGCCCGTGCCGACCATACTGCCCGACTAAACTACAATCTTCTACACCTCCTGGGTCCGTATCCTTCTATTCCCATCCTATTCATATATTTGTCAAGATGCCCCTTAAATGTCCCTATCGTCCCTGCTTCCACTACCTCCTCCGGTAGTGAGTTCCAGGCACCCACTACCCTCTGCGTAAAAAACTTGCCTCGTACATCTACTCGAAACCTTGCTCCTCTCACCTTAAACCTATGCCCCCTAGTAATTGACCCCTCTACCCTGGGGAAAAGCCTCTGACTATCCACTCGGTCTATGCCCCTCATCATTTTGTATACCTCTATCAGGTCGCCCCTCAACCTCCTTCGTTCCAGTGAGAACAAACCGAGTTTATTCAATCGCTCCTCATAGCTTATGCCCTCAATACCAGGCAACATTCTGGTAAATCTCTTCTGCACCCTCTCTAAAGCCTCCACATCCTTCTGGTAGTGTGGCGACCAGAATTGAACACTATACTCCAAGTGTGGCCTAACTAAGGTTCTATACAGCTGCAACATGACTTGCCAATTCTTATACTCAAAGCCCCGGCCAATGAAGGCAAGCATGCCGTATGCCTTCTTGACTACCTTCTCCACCTGTGTTGCCCCTTTCAATGACCTGTGGACCTGTACTCCTAGATCTCTTTGACTTTCAATACTCTTGAGGGTTCTACCATTCACTGTATATTCCCTACCTGCATTAGCCCTTCCAAAATGCATTACCTCACATTTGTCCGGATTAAACTCCATCTGCCATCTCTCCGCCCAAGTCTCCAGACAATCTAAATCCTGCTGTATCCTCAGACAGTCCTCATCGCTATCCGCAATTCCACCAACCTTTGTGTCGTCTGCAAACTTACTAATCAGCCCAGTTACATTTTCCTCCAAATCATTTATATATACTACAAAGAGCAAAGGTCCCAGCACTGATCCCTGTGGAACACCACTGGTCACAGCCCTCCAATTATAAAAGCATCCCTCCATTGCTACCCTCTGCCTTCTATGGCCTAGCCAGTTCTGTATCCACCTTGCCAGTTCACCCCTGATCCCGTGTGACTTCACCTTTTGTACTAGTCTACCATGAGGGACCTTGTCAAAGGCCTTACTGAAGTCCATATAGACAACATCTACTGCCCTACCTGCATCAATCATCTTAGTGACCTCCTCGAAAAACTCTATCAAGTTAGTGAGACACGACCTCCCCTTCACAACACCGTGCTGCCTCTCACTAATACGTCCATTTGCTTCCAAATGGGAGTAGATCCTGTCTCTAAGAATTCTCTCCAGTAATTTCCCTACCACTGAAGTAAGGCTCACCGGCCTGTAGTTCCCGGGATTATCCTTGCTACCCTTCTTAAACAGAGGAACAACATTGGCTATTCTCCAGTCCTCCGGGACATCCCCTGAAGACAGCGAGGATCCAAAGATTTCTGTCCAGGCCTCAGCAATTTCCTCTCCAGCCGCCTTCAGTATTCTGGGGTAGATCCCATCAGGCCCTGGGGACTTATCTACCTTCATATTTTTTAAGACACCCAACACCTCGTCTTTTTGGATCACAATGTGACCCAGGCTATCTACACCCCCTTCTCCAGACTCAACATCTACCAATTCCTTCTCTTTGGTGAATACTGATGCAAAGTATTCATTTAGTACCTCGCCCATTTCCTCTGGCTCCACACATAGATTCCCTTGCCTATCCTTCAGTGGGCCAACCCTTTCCCTGGCTACCCTCTTGCTTTTTATGTACGTGTAAAAAGCCTTGGGATTTTCCTTAACCCTATTTGCCAATGACTTTTCGTGACCCCTTCTAGCCCTCCTGACTCCTTGCTTAAGTCCCTTCCTACTTTCCTTATATGCCACACAGGCTTTGTCTGTTCCCAGCCTTTTAGCCCTGACAAATGCCTCCTTTTTCTTTTTGACGAGGCCTACAATATCACTCGTCATCCAAGGTTCCCGAAAATTGCCGTATTTATCTTTCTTCCTCACAGGAACATGCCTGTCCTGTATTCCTTTCAACTGCCACTTGAAAGCCTCCCACATGTCAGATGTTGATTTTATCTCAAACATCCGCCCCCACTCTATGTTCTTCAGTTCCCGCCTAATATTGTTATAATTAGCCTTCCCCCAATTTAGCACATTCATCCTCGGACCACTCTTATCCTTGTCCACCAGTACTTAAAAACTTACTGAATTGTGGTCACTGTTACCGAAATGCTCCCCTACTGAAACATCTACCACCTGGCCGGGCTCATTCCCCAATACCAGGTCCAGTACTGCCCCTTCCCTAGTTGGACTGTTTACATATTGTTTTAAGAAGCCCTCCTGGATGCTCCTTACAAACTCCGCCCCGTCTAAGCCCCTGGCACTAAGTGAGTCCCAGTCAATATTGGGGAAGTTGAAGTCTCCCATCACCACAACCCTGTTGTTTTTACTCTTTTCCAAAATCTGTCTACCTATCTGCTCCTCTATCTCCCGCTGGCTGTTCGGAGGCCAGTAGTATACCCCCAACATTGTGACTGCACCCTTCTTATTCCTGATCTCTACCCATATAGCCTCACTGCCCTCTGAGGTGTCCTCTCGCAGTATAGCTGTGATATTCTCCCGAACAAGTAGCGCAACTCCGCCTCCCCTTTTACATCCCCCTCTATCCCGCCTGAAACATCTAAATCCTGGATCGTTTAGCTGCCAATCCTGCCCTTCCCTCAACCAGTTCTCTGTAATGGCAACAACATCTTAGTTCCAAGTAGTAATCCAAGCTCTAAGTTCATCTGCCTTACCCGTAATGCTCCTTGCATTAAAACATATGCACTTCAGGCCACCAGACCCGCTGTGTTCAGCAACTTCTCCCCGTCTGCGCTGCCTCAGAGCCACACTGTCCCTATTCCCTAGTTCTCCCTCAATGCTCTCACCTTCTGACCTATTGCTCCCGTGCCCACCCCCCTGCCATACTAGTTTAAACCCTCCCGTGTGACACTAGCAAACCTCGCGGCCAGGATATTTATGCCTCTCCGGTTTAGATGCAACCCATCCATCTTATACAGGTCACACCTGCCCCGGAAAATCTCCCAGTGGTCCAGATAACGGAAACCCTCCCTCCTACACCAGCTGTTTAGCCACGTGTTTATCTGCTCTATCTTCCTATTTCTAGCCTCACCGGCACGTGGCACAGGGAGTAATCCCGAGATTACAACCCTCGAGGTCCTGTCTTTTAACTTTCTGCCTAGCTCCCTGAACTCCTGCTGCAGGACCTCATGCCCCTTCCTGCCTATGTCGTTAGTACCAATATGTACAACGACCTCTGCCTGTTTGCCCTCCCCCTTCAGGAGGCCCGCTACCCGTTCGGAGACATCCTGGACCCTGGCACCAGGGAGGCAACATACCATCCTGGAGTCTCTTTCACATCCACAGAAGCGCCTATCTGTGCCCCTGACTATAGAGTCCCCTATTACTATTACTCTTCTGCGCTTTGACCCTCCCTTCTGAACATCAGAGCCAGCCGTGGTGCCACTGCTCTGGCTGCTGCTGTTTTCCCCTGATAGGCTATCCCCCCCGACAGTATCCAAAGGGGTATATCTGTTCAAGAGGGGGACAACCACAGGGGATTCCTGCACTGACTGCCTGCCCTTTCTGGTGGTCACCCATTTCTCCGCCTGTACAGTGGGAGTGAATGGGTCGGAGTTTGATCCATTGGGATTGTATACAGTGGAAGTGAATGGGTCGGAGTTTGATCCATTGGGATTGTGTACAGTGGGAGTGAACGGGAAGGGGTTTTGCTCCATTGGGATTGTGTACAATGGGAGTGAATGGGAAGGGGTTTTGGTCCATTGGGATTGTGTACAATGGGAGTGAATGGGAAGGGGTTTTGCTCCATTGGGATTGTGTACAATGGGAGTGAATGGGAAGGGGTTTTGCTCCATTGGGATTGTGTACAATGGGAGTGAATGGGAAGGGGTTTTGGTCCATTGGGATTGTGTACAATGGGAGTGAATGGGTCGGAGTTTGATCCATTGGGATTGTATACAGTGGAAGTGAATGGGTCGGAGTTTGATCCATTGGGATTGTGTACAATGGGAGTGAATGGGAAGGGGTTTGATCCATTGAGATTGTGTACAGTGGGAGTGAATGGGAAGGGGGTTGGATCCATTGGGATTGTGGACAATGGGAGTGAATGGGAAGGGGTTTGATACATTGGGATTGTGTACAATGGGAGTGAATGGGAAGGGGTTTGATCCATTGGGATTGTATACAATGGGAGTGAATGGGAAGGGTTTTGGGTCCATTGGGATTGTGGACAATGGGAGTGAATGGGAAGGGGTTTGGGTCCATTGGGATTGTATACAGTGGAGTGAATGGGTCGGAGTTTGATCCATTGGGATTGTGTACAGTGGGAGTGAATGCGTCGGAGTTTGCTCCATTGGGATTGTGCACAATGGGAGTGAATGGGAAGGGGTTTGATCCATTGCGATTGTGTACAGTGGGAGTGAATGAGAACAGGTTTGACCCATTGGGATTGTGTACAATGGGAGTGAATGGGAACAGGTTTGACCCATTGGGAATGCGTACAATGGGAGTGAATGGGTTTGATCCATTGGGAATGTGTACAGTGGGAGTGAATGGGAAGGGGTTTGATCCATTGGGATGGTGGTCAATGGGAGTGAATGGGAAGGGGTTCGATCCATTGGGATTGTATACAGTGGGAGTGAATGGGTCGGAGTTTGATCCATTGGGATTGTCTACAGTGGGAGTGAATGGGAAGGGGTTTGATCCATTGGGATTGTGTACAATGGCAGTGAATGGGAAGGGGTATGATCCATTGGGATGGTGGTCAATGGGAGTGAATGGGAAGGGGTTTGATCCATTGGGATGGTGGTCAATGGGAGTGAATGGGAAGGGGTTCGATCCATTGGGATAGTATACAGTGGGAGTGAATGGGTCGGAGTTTGATCCATTGGGATTGGGTACAGTGGGAGTGAATGGGAAGGGGTTTGATCCATTGGGATTGTGCACAATGGGAGTGAATGGGAAGGGGGTTTGATCCATTGGGATTGTGTACAGTGGGGGTGAACGGGAAGGGGTTTGATCCATTGGGATTGTGTACAATGGGAGTGAATGGGAAGGGGTTTGGATCCATTGGGATTGAATACAGTGGGAGTGAATGGGAAGGGGTTTGATCCATTGGGATTGTGCACAATGGGAGTGAATGGGTCGGAGTTTGATCCATTGGGATTGTGTAGAATGGGAGTGAATGGGAAGGGGTTTGATCCATTGGGATTGTGTACAGTGGGAGTGAATGGGAAGGGGTTTGATCCATTGGGAATGTGCACAGTGGGAGTGAATGTGAAGGTGTTTGGATCCATTGGGATTGTGTACAGTGGGAGTGAATGGGAAGGGGTTTGATCCATTGGGATTGTGTACAATGGGAGTGAATGGGTTTGATCCATTGGGAATGTGTACAGTGGGAGTGAATGGGAAGGGGTTTGATCCATTGGGATTGTATACAGTGGAAGTGAATGGGTCGGAGTTTGATCCATTGGGATTGTGTACAATGGGAGTGAATGGGAAGGGGTTTGGGTCCATTGGGAGTGTGTACAATGGGAGTGAATGGGAAGGGGTTTGATCCATTGTGATTGTGTACAGTGGGAGTGAATGGGAAGGGGTTTGATCCATTGGGATTGTGTACAATGGGAGTGAATGGGAAGGGGTTTTGCTCCATTGGGATTGTGTACAATGGGAGTGAATGGGAAGGGGTTTTGCTCCATTGGGATTGTGTACAATGGGAGTGAATGGGAAGGGGTTTTGGTCCATTGGGATTGTGTACAATGGGAGTGAATGGGAAGGGGTTTGGGTCCATTGGGATTGTGTACAGTGGGAGTGAATGGGTCGGAGTTTGATCCATTGGGATTGTATACAGTGGAAGTGAATGGGTCGGAGTTTGATCCATTGGGATTGTGTACAATGGGAGTGAATGGGAAGGGGTTTGATCCATTGAGATTGTGTACAGTGGGAGAGAATGGGAAGGGGGTTGGATCCATTGGGATTGTGGACAATGGGAGTGAATGGGAAGGGGTTTGATACATTGGGATTGTGTACAATGGGAGTGAATGGGAAGGGGTTTGATCCATTGGGATTGTATACAATGGGAGTGAATGGGAAGGGTTTTGGGTCCATTGGGATTGTGGACAATGGGAGTGAATGGGAAGGGGTTTGGGTCCATTGGGATTGTATACAGTGGAGTGAATGGGTCGGAGTTTGATCCATTGGGATTGTGTACAGTGGGAGTGAATGCGTCGGAGTTTGCTCCATTGGGATTGTGCACAATGGAAGTGAATGGGAAGGGGTTTGATCCATTGCGATTGTGTACAGTGGGAGTGAATGAGAACAGGTTTGACCCATTGGGATTGTGTACAATGGGAGTGAATGGGAACAGGTTTGACCCATTGGGATTGCGTACAATGGGAGTGAATGGGTTTGATCCATTGGGAATGTGTACAGTGGGAGTGAATGGGAAGGGGTTTGATCCATTGGGATGGTGGTCAATGGGAGTGAATGGGAAGGGGTTCGATCCATTGGGATTGTATACAGTGGGAGTGAATGGGTCGGAGTTTGATCCATTGGGATTGTCTACAGTGGGAGTGAATGGGAAGGGGTTTGATCCATTGGGATTGTGTACAATGGCAGTGAATGGGAAGGGGTTTGATCCATTGGGATGGTGGTCAATGGGAGTGAATGGGAAGGGGTTTGATCCATTGGGATGGTGGTCAATGGGAGTGAATGGGAAGGGGTTCGATCCATTGGGATTGTATACAGTGGGAGTGAATGGGTCGGAGTTTGATCCATTGGGATTGGGTACAGTGGGAGTGAATGGGAAGGGGTTTGATCCATTGGGATTGTGCACAATGGGAGTGAATGGGAAGGGGGTTTGATCCATTGGGATTGTGTACAGTGGGGGTGAACGGGAAGGGGTTTGATCCATTGGGATTGTGTACAATGGGAGTGAATGGGAAGGGGTTTGGATCCATTGGGATTGAATACAGTGGGAGTGAATGGGAAGGGGTTTGATCCATTGGGATTGTGCACAATGGGAGTGAATGGGTCGGAGTTTGATCCATTGGGATTGTGTAGAATGGGAGTGAATGGGAAGGGGTTTGATCCATTGGGATTGTGTACAGTGGGAGTGAATGGGAAGGGGTTTGATCCATTGGGAATGTGCACAGTGGGAGTGAATGTGAAGGTGTTTGGATCCATTGGGATTGTGTACAGTGGGAGTGAATGGGAAGGGGTTTGATCCATTGGGATTGTGTACAATGGGAGTGAATGGGTTTGATCCATTGGGAATGTGTACAGTGGGAGTGAATGGGAAGGGGTTTGATCCATTGGGATTGTATACAGTGGGAGTGAATGGGAAGGGGTTTGATCCATTGGGATGGTGTACAATGGGAGTGAATGGGAAGGGGTTCGATCCATTGGGATTGTATACAGTCGGAGTGAATGGGTCGGAGTTTGATCCATTGGGATTGTCTACAGTGGGAGTGAATGGGAAGGGGTTTGATCCATTGGGATTGTGTACAATGGGAGTGAATGGGAAGGGGTTTGATCCATTGGGATTGTGTACAATGGGAGTGAATGGTAAGGTGTTTGATCCATTGGGATTGCGTACAATGGGAGTGAATGGGAAGGGCTTTTATCGATTGGGATTGTGTACAGTGGGGGTGAACGGGAAGGGTTTTGATCCATTGGGATTGTTTACAATGGGAATGAATGGGAAGGGGTTTGGATCCATTGGGATTGTATACAGTGGGAGTGAATGGGAAGGGGTTTGATCCATTGGGATTGTGTACAATGGGAGTGAATGGGTCGGAGTTTGATCCATTGGGATTGTGTACAGTGGGAGTGAATGGGAAGGGGTTTGATCCATTGGGATTGTGCACAGTGGGAGTGAATGTGAAGGGGTTTCGATCCATTGGGATTGTGTACAGTGGGAGTGAATGGGAAGGGGTTTGATCCATTGGGATTGTGTACAGTGGGAGTGAATGGGAAGGGCTTTGATCCATTGGAATTGTGTACAATGGGAGTGAATGGGAAGGGGTTTGATCCATTGGGATTGTGTACAGTGGGAGCGAATGGGAAGGGGTTTGATCCATTCGGATTGTGTACAGTGGGAGTGAATCGGTCGGAGTTTGATCCATTGGGATTGTGCAAAATGGGAGTGAATGGGAAGGGGTTTGATCCATTGGGCTTGTGTACAATGGGAGTGGATGGGAAGGGGTTTGATCCATTTGAATTGTGTACAGTGGGAATGAATGGGAAGGGGTTTGGATCCATTGGGATTGCGTACAATGGGAGTAAATGGGAAGTGGTTTGAACCATTGGGATTGTGTACAGTGGGAGTGAATGGGAAGGGGTTTGGATCCATTGGGATTGTAACAATGGGAGTGAATCTGAAGGGGTTTGATCCATTGGGATTGTGTACAATGGGAGAGAATGGGAAGGGGTTTGATCCATTGGGATTGCGTACAGTGCGAATGAATGGGAAGGGATTTGGATCCATTGGGATTGTGTACAATGGGAGTGAATGGGAAGGGGTTTGATCCATTGGGATTGTGTACAATGGGAGTATATGGGAAGGGGTTTGATCCAATGGGATTTTGTACAGTGGGAGTGAATGGGAAGGGGTTTAATCCATTGGGATTGTGTACAGTGGGAGTGAATGGGAAGGGGTTTGATCCATTGGGATTGTGTACAGTGGGAGTGAACGGGAAGGGGTTTGATCCATTGGGATTGTGCACAATGGGAGTGAATGGGAGGGGTTTGATCCATTGTGATTGTGTACAATGGAGGTGAATGGGAAGAGGTTTGATCCATTGGGATTGTGGACAGTGGGAGTGAATGGGAAGGGGTTTGATCCATTCGGATTGTGTACAGTGGGAGTGAATGGGAAGGGGTGTGATCCATTGGGATTTTGTACAGTTGGAGTGAACGGGAAGGGGTTTGATCCATTGGGATTGTGTACAATGGGAGTGAACGGGAAGGGGTTTGATCCATTGGGATTGTGTACAGTGGGAGTGAATGGGAAGGGGTGTGATCCATTGGGATTGTGTACAATGGGAGTGAATGGGAAGGGGTTTGATCCATTGGGATTGTGCTCAGTGGTAGTGAATGGGAAGGGGTTTGGATCCATTGGGATTGTGTACAGTTGGACTGAACGGGAAGGGGTATGATCCATTGGGATTGTGTACAATGGGAGTGAACGGGAAGGGGTTTGATCCATTGGGATTGTGTACAGTGGGAGTGAATGGGAAGGGGTTTGGATCCATTGGGATTGTGTACAATGGGAGTGAACGGGAAGGGGTTTGATCCATTGCGATTGTGTACAATGGGAGTGAACGGGAAGGGGTTTGATCCATTGGGATTGTGCGCAGTGGGAGTGAATGGGAAGGGGTTTGATCCATTGGGAATGTGTACAGTGGGAGTGAATGGGAAGGGGTTTGATCCATTGGGATTGTGTACAATGGGAGTGAATGGGAAGGGGTTTGATCCATTGGGAGTGTGTACAATGGGAGTGAATGGGAAGGGGTTTGGATCCATTGGGATTGAGTACAATGGGAGTGAATGGGAAGGGGTTTGATCCATTGGGATTGTGTACAGTTGGAGTGAACGGGAAGGGGTTTGATCCATTGGGATTGTGTACAGTGGGAGTGAATGGGAAGGGGTTTGATCCATTGGGATTGTGTACAGTGGGAGTGAACGGGAAGGGGTTTGATCCATTGGGATTGTGTACAGTGGGAGTGAACGGGAAGGGGTTTGATCCATTGGGATTGTGTACAGTGGGAGTGAATGGGAAGGGGTTTGATCCATTAGGATTGTGTACAATGGAAGTGAACGGGAAGGGGTTTGATCCATTGGGATTGTGTACAATGGGAGTGAACGGGAAGGGGTTTGATCCATTGGGATTGTGTACAATGGGAGTGAATGGGTCGGAATTTGATCCATTGGGATTATGTACAGTGGGAGTAAATGGGAAGGGGTTTGATCCATTGGGATTGTGTACAGTTGGACTGAATGGGAAGGGGTTTGATCCATTGGGATTGTGTACAATGGGAGTGAACGGGAAGGGGTTTGATCCATTGGGATTGTGTACAATGGGAGTGAATGGGAAGGGGTTTGATCCATTGGGATTGTGCGCAGTGGGAGTGAATGGGATGGGGTTTGATCCATTGGGATTGTGCACAGTGGGAGTGAATGGGAAGGGGTTTGACCCATTGGGATCGTGTACAGTTGGAGTGAACGGGAAGGGGTTTGATCCATTGGGATTGTGTACAATGTGAGTGAACGGGAAGGGGTTTGATCCATTGGGATTGTGTACAATGGGAGTGAATGGGAAGGGGTTGGATCCATTGGGATTGTGTACAGTGGGTGTGAATGGGATGGGGTTTGGATCCATTGGGATTGTGTACAATGGGAGTGAACGGGAATGGCTTTGATCCATTGGGATTGTGTACAACGGGAGTGAACGGGAAGGGGTTTGACCCATTGGGATTCTGTACAATGGGAGTGAACGGGAAGGGGTTTGATCCATTGGGATTGTGTACAATGGGAGTGAACGGGAAGGGGTTTGACCCATTGGGATTCTGTACAATGGGAGTGAACGGGAAGGGGTTTGATCCATTGGGATTGTGTACAGTGGGAGTGAATGGGAAGGGGTTTGATCCATTGGGATGGTGTACAATGGGAGTGAACGGGAAGGGGTTTGATCCATTGGGATTGTGTACAATGGGAGTGAACGGGAAGGGGTTTGATCCATTGGGATTGTGTACAATGGGAGTGAATGGGAAGGGGTTTGATCCATTGGGATTGTGTACAATGGGAGTGAACGGGAAGGGGTTTGATCCATTGGGATTGTGTACACTGGGAGTGAATGGGAAGGTGTTTGATCCATTGGGATTGTGTACAATGGGAGTGAACGGGAAGGGGTTCGATCCATTGGGATTGTGTACAGTGGGAGTGAATGGGAAGGGGTTTGATCCATTGGGATTGTGTACAATGGGAGTGAATGGGAAGGGATTTGATCCATTGGGATGGTGTACAATGGGAGTGAATGGGAAGGGGTTTGATCCATTGGGATTGTGTACAGTGGGAGTGAACGAGAAGGGGTTTAATCCATTGGGATTGTGTACAATGGGAGTGAATGGGAAGGGGTTTGATCCATTGGGATGGTGTACAATGGGAGTGAATGGGAAGGGGTTTGATCCATTGGGATTGTGTACAATGGGAGTGAATGGGAAGGGGTTTGATCCATTGGGATTGTGTACAATGGGAGTGAATGGGAAGGGGTTTGATCCATTGGGATTGTGTACAGTGGGAGTGAACGGGAAGGGGTTTGATCCATTGGGATTGTGTACAGTGGGAGTGAATGGGAAGGGGTTTGATCCATTGGGATTGTGTACAATGGGAGTGAACGGGAAGGGGTTTGATCCATTGGGATGGTGTACAATGGGAGTGAATGGGAAGGGGTTTGATCCATTGGGATTGTGTACAGTGGGAGTGAACGGGAAGGGGTTTGATCCATTGGGATTGTGTACAATGGGAGTGAATGGGTCGGAATTTGATCCATTGGGATTATGTACAGTGGGAGTAAATGGGAAGGGGTTTGATCCATTGGGATTGTGTACAGTTGGAGTGAACGGGAAGGGGTTTAATCCATTGGGATTGTGTACAATGGGAGTGAACAGGAAGGGGTTTGATCCATTGGGATTGTGTACAATGGGAGTGAACGGGAAGGGGTTTGATCCATTGGGATTGTGCGCAGTAGGAGTGAATGGGAAGGGGTTTGATCCATTGGGATTGTGCGCAGTGGGAGTGAATGTGAAGGGGTTTGATCCATTGGGATTGTGTACAGTGGGAGTGAATGGGAAGGGGTTTGATCCATTGGGATTGTGTTCAATGGGAGTGAATGGGAAGGTGTTTGATCCATTGGGATTGTGCGCAGTGGGAGTGAATGTGAAGGGGTTTGATCCATTGGGATTGTGTACAGTTGGAGTGAACGGGAAGGGGTTTGATCCATTGGGATTGTGTACAATGGGAGTGAACGGAAGGGGATTGATCCATTGGGATTGTGTACAGTGGGTGTGAATGGGATGGGGTTTGGATCTATTGGGATTGTGTACAATGGGAGTGAACGGGAAGGGGTTTGATCCATTGGGATTGTGTACAATGGGAGTGAACGGGAAAGGGTTTGATCCATTGGGATTGTGTACAATGAGAGTGAATGGGAAGGGGTTTGATCCATTGGGATTGTGTACAACGGGAGTGAACTGGAAGGGGTTTGACCCATTGGGATTCTGTACAATGGGAGTGAACGGGAACGGGTTTGATCCTTTGGGATTGTGTACATTGGGAGTGAATGGGAAGGGGTTTGATCCATTGGGATTGTGTACAGTGGGAGTGAATGGGAAGGGGTTTGGGTCTATTGGGATTGTGTACAATGGGTGTGAACGGGAAGGGGTTTGCCCATTGGGATTCTGTACAATGGGAGTGAACGTGAAGGGGTTTGATCCATTGGGATTGTGTACAGTTGGAGTGAATGGGAAGGGGTTTGATCCATTGGGATGGTGTACAATGGGAGTGAATGGGAAGGGGTTTGATCCATTGGGATTGTGTACAATGGGAGTGAACGGGAAGGGGTTTGATCCATTGGGATTGTGTACACTGGGAGTGAATGGGAAGGGGTTTGATCCATTGGGATTGTGTACAATGGGAGTGAACGGGAAGGGGTTTGATCCATTGGGATTGTGTACACTGGGAGTGAATGGGAAGGGGTTTGATCCATTGGGATTGTGTACAATGGGAGTGAATGGGAAGGGGTTGATCCATTGGGATGGTGTACAATGGGAGTGAATGGGAAGGGGTTTGATCCATTGGGATTGTGTACAGTGGGAGTGAATGGGAAGGGGTGTGATCCATTGGGATTGTGTACAATGGGAGTGAATGGGAAGGGGTTTGATCCATTGGGATTGTGCACAGTGGTAGTGAATGGGAAGGGGTTTGGATCCATTGGGATTGTGTACAGTTGGACTGAACGAGAAGGGGTATGATCCATTGGGATTGTGTACAATGGGAGTGAACGGGAAGGGGTTTGATCCATTGGGATTGTGTACAGTGGGAGTGAATGGGAAGGGGTTTGGATCCATTGGGATTGTGTACAATGGGAGTGAACGGGAAGGGGTTTGATCCATTGCGATTGTGTACAATGGGAGTGAACGGGAAGGGGTTTGATCCATTGGGATTGTGCGCAGTGGGAGTGAATGGGAAGGGGTTTGATCCATTGGGATTGTGTACAGTGGGAGTGAATGGGAAGGGGTTTGATCCATTGGGATTGTGTACAATGGGAGTGAATGGGAAGGGGTTTGATCCATTGGGAGTGTGTACAATGGGAGTGAATGGGAAGGGGTTTGGATCCATTGGGATTGAGTACAATGGGAGTGAATGGGAAGGGGTTTGATCCATTGGGATTGTGTACAGTTGGAGTGAACGGGAAGGGGTTTGATCCATTGGGATTGTGTACAGTGGGAGTGAATGGGAAGGTGTTTGATCCATTGGGATTGTGTACAGTGGGAGTGAACGGGAAGGGGTTTGATCCATTGGGATTGTGTACAGTGGGAGTGAACGGGAAGGGGTTTGATCCATTGGGATTGTGTACAGTGGGAGTGAATGGGAAGGGGTTTGATCCATTAGGATTGTGTACAATGGAAGTGAACGGGAAGGGGTTTGATCCATTGGGATTGTGTACAATGGGAGTGAACGGGAAGGGGTTTGATCCATTGGGATTGTGCTCAGTGGTAGTGAATGGGAAGGGGTTTGGATCCATTGGGATTGTGTACAGTTGGACTGAACGGGAAGGGGTATGATCCATTGGGATTGTGTACAATGGGAGTGAACGGGAAGGGGTTTGATCCATTGGGATTGTGTACAGTGGGAGTGAATGGGAAGGGGTTTGGATCCATTGGGATTGTGTACAATGGGAGTGAACGGGAAGGGGTTTGATCCATTGCGATTGTGTACAATGGGAGTGAACGGGAAGGGGTTTGATCCATTGGGATTGTGCGCAGTGGGAGTGAATGGGAAGGGGTTTGATCCATTGGGAATGTGTACAGTGGGAGTGAATGGGAAGGGGTTTGATCCATTGGGATTGTGTACAATGGGAGTGAATGGGAAGGGGTTTGATCCATTGGGAGTGTGTACAATGGGAGTGAATGGGAAGGGGTTTGGATCCATTGGGATTGAGTACAATGGGAGTGAATGGGAAGGGGTTTGATCCATTGGGATTGTGTACAGTTGGAGTGAACGGGAAGGGGTTTGATCCATTGGGATTGTGTACAGTGGGAGTGCATGGGAAGGGGTTTGATCCATTGGGATTGTGTACAGTGGGAGTGAACGGGAAGGGGTTTGATCCATTGGGATTGTGTACAGTGGGAGTGAACGGGAAGGGGTTTGATCCATTGGGATTGTGTACAGTGGGAGTGAATGGGAAGGGGTTTGATCCATTAGGATTGTGTACAATGGAAGTGAACGGGAAGGGGTTTGATCCATTGGGATTGTGTACAATGGGAGTGAACGGGAAGGGGTTTGATCCATTGGGATTGTGTACAATGGGAGTGAATGGGTCGGAATTTGATCCATTGGGATTATGTACAGTGGGAGTAAATGGGAAGGGGTTTGATCCATTGGGATTGTGTACAGTTGGACTGAATGGGAAGGGGTTTGATCCATTGGGATTGTGTACAATGGGAGTGAACGGGAAGGGGTTTGATCCATTGGGATTGTGTACAATGGGAGTGAATGGGAAGGGGTTTGATCCATTGGGATTGTGCGCAGTGGGAGTGAATGGGATGGGGTTTGATCCATTGGGATTGTGCACAGTGGGAGTGAATGGGAAGGGGTTTGACCCATTGGGATCGTGTACAGTTGGAGTGAACGGGAAGGGGTTTGATCCATTGGGATTGTGTACAATGTGAGTGAACGGGAAGGGGTTTGATCCATTGGGATTGTGTACAATGGGAGTGAATGGGAAGGGGTTGGATCCATTGGGATTGTGTACAGTGGGTGTGAATGGGATGGGGTTTGGATCCATTGGGATTGTGTACAATGGGAGTGAACGGGAATGGCTTTGATCCATTGGGATTGTGTACAACGGGAGTGAACGGGAAGGGGTTTGACCCATTGGGATTCTGTACAATGGGAGTGAACGGGAAGGGGTTTGATCCATTGGGATTGTGTACAATGGGAGTGAACGGGAAGGGGTTTGACCCATTGGGATTCTGTACAATGGGAGTGAACGGGAAGGGGTTTGATCCATTGGGATTGTGTACAGTGGGAGTGAATGGGAAGGGGTTTGATCCATTGGGATGGTGTACAATGGGAGTGAACGGGAAGGGGTTTGATCCATTGGGATTGTGTACAATGGGAGTGAACGGGAAGGGGTTTGATCCATTGGGATTGTGTACAATGGGAGTGAATGGGAAGGGGTTTGATCCATTGGGATTGTGTACAATGGGAGTGAACGGGAAGGGGTTTGATCCATTGGGATTGTGTACACTGGGAGTGAATGGGAAGGTGTTTGATCCATTGGGATTGTGTACAATGGGAGTGAACGGGAAGGGGTTCGATCCATTGGGATTGTGTACAGTGGGAGTGAATGGGAAGGGGTTTGATCCATTGGGATTGTGTACAATGGGAGTGAATGGGAAGGGATTTGATCCATTGGGATGGTGTACAATGGGAGTGAATGGGAAGGGGTTTGATCCATTGGGATTGTGTACAGTGGGAGTGAACGAGAAGGGGTTTAATCCATTGGGATTGTGTACAATGGGAGTGAATGGGAAGGGGTTTGATCCATTGGGATGGTGTACAATGGGAGTGAATGGGAAGGGGTTTGATCCATTGGGATTGTGTACAATGGGAGTGAATGGGAAGGGGTTTGATCCATTGGGATTGTGTACAATGGGAGTGAATGGGAAGGGGTTTGATCCATTGGGATTGTGTACAGTGGGAGTGAACGGGAAGGGGTTTGATCCATTGGGATTGTGTACAGTGGGAGTGAATGGGAAGGGGTTTGATCCATTGGGATTGTGTACAATGGGAGTGAACGGGAAGGGGTTTGATCCATTGGGATGGTGTACAATGGGAGTGAATGGGAAGGGGTTTGATCCATTGGGATTGTGTACAGTGGGAGTGAACGGGAAGGGGTTTGATCCATTGGGATTGTGTACAATGGGAGTGAATGGGTCGGAATTTGATCCATTGGGATTATGTACAGTGGGAGTAAATGGGAAGGGGTTTGATCCATTGGGATTGTGTACAGTTGGAGTGAACGGGAAGGGGTTTAATCCATTGGGATTGTGTACAATGGGAGTGAACAGGAAGGGGTTTGATCCATTGGGATTGTGTACAATGGGAGTGAACGGGAAGGGGTTTGATCCATTGGGATTGTGCGCAGTAGGAGTGAATGGGAAGGGGTTTGATCCATTGGGATTGTGCGCAGTGGGAGTGAATGTGAAGGGGTTTGATCCATTGGGATTGTGTACAGTGGGAGTGAATGGGAAGGGGTTTGATCCATTGGGATTGTGTTCAATGGGAGTGAATGGGAAGGTGTTTGATCCATTGGGATTGTGCGCAGTGGGAGTGAATGTGAAGGGGTTTGATCCATTGGGATTGTGTACAGTTGGAGTGAACGGGAAGGGGTTTGATCCATTGGGATTGTGTACAATGGGAGTGAACGGAAGGGGATTGATCCATTGGGATTGTGTACAGTGGGTGTGAATGGGATGGGGTTTGGATCTATTGGGATTGTGTACAATGGGAGTGAACGGGAAGGGGTTTGATCCATTGGGATTGTGTACAATGGGAGTGAACGGGAAAGGGTTTGATCCATTGGGATTGTGTACAATGAGAGTGAATGGGAAGGGGTTTGATCCATTGGGATTGTGTACAACGGGAGTGAACTGGAAGGGGTTTGACCCATTGGGATTCTGTACAATGGGAGTGAACGGGAACGGGTTTGATCCTTTGGGATTGTGTACATTGGGAGTGAATGGGAAGGGGTTTGATCCATTGGGATTGTGTACAGTGGGAGTGAATGGGAAGGGGTTTGGGTCTATTGGGATTGTGTACAATGGGTGTGAACGGGAAGGGGTTTGCCCATTGGGATTCTGTACAATGGGAGTGAACGTGAAGGGGTTTGATCCATTGGGATTGTGTACAGTTGGAGTGAATGGGAAGGGGTTTGATCCATTGGGATGGTGTACAATGGGAGTGAATGGGAAGGGGTTTGATCCATTGGGATTGTGTACAATGGGAGTGAACGGGAAGGGGTTTGATCCATTGGGATTGTGTACACTGGGAGTGAATGGGAAGGGGTTTGATCCATTGGGATTGTGTACAATGGGAGTGAACGGGAAGGGGTTTGATCCATTGGGATTGTGTACACTGGGAGTGAATGGGAAGGGGTTTGATCCATTGGGATTGTGTACAATGGGAGTGAATGGGAAGGGGTTGATCCATTGGGATGGTGTACAATGGGAGTGAATGGGAAGGGGTTTGATCCATTGGGATTGTGTACAGTGGGAGTGAATGGGAAGGGGTGTGATCCATTGGGATTGTGTACAATGGGAGTGAATGGGAAGGGGTTTGATCCATTGGGATTGTGCACAGTGGTAGTGAATGGGAAGGGGTTTGGATCCATTGGGATTGTGTACAGTTGGACTGAACGAGAAGGGGTATGATCCATTGGGATTGTGTACAATGGGAGTGAACGGGAAGGGGTTTGATCCATTGGGATTGTGTACAGTGGGAGTGAATGGGAAGGGGTTTGGATCCATTGGGATTGTGTACAATGGGAGTGAACGGGAAGGGGTTTGATCCATTGCGATTGTGTACAATGGGAGTGAACGGGAAGGGGTTTGATCCATTGGGATTGTGCGCAGTGGGAGTGAATGGGAAGGGGTTTGATCCATTGGGATTGTGTACAGTGGGAGTGAATGGGAAGGGGTTTGATCCATTGGGATTGTGTACAATGGGAGTGAATGGGAAGGGGTTTGATCCATTGGGAGTGTGTACAATGGGAGTGAATGGGAAGGGGTTTGGATCCATTGGGATTGAGTACAATGGGAGTGAATGGGAAGGGGTTTGATCCATTGGGATTGTGTACAGTTGGAGTGAACGGGAAGGGGTTTGATCCATTGGGATTGTGTACAGTGGGAGTGAATGGGAAGGTGTTTGATCCATTGGGATTGTGTACAGTGGGAGTGAACGGGAAGGGGTTTGATCCATTGGGATTGTGTACAGTGGGAGTGAACGGGAAGGGGTTTGATCCATTGGGATTGTGTACAGTGGGAGTGAATGGGAAGGGGTTTGATCCATTAGGATTGTGTACAATGGAAGTGAACGGGAAGGGGTTTGATCCATTGGGATTGTGTACAATGGGAGTGAACGGGAAGGGGTTTGATCCATTGGGATTGTGTACAATGGGAGTGAATGGGTCGGAATTTGATCCATTGGGATTATGTACAGTGGGAGTAAATGGGAAGGGGTTTGATCCATTGGGATTGTGTACAGTTGGACTGAACGGGAAGGGGTTTGATCCATTGGGATTGTGTACAATGGGAGTGAACGGGAAGGGGTTTGATCCATTGGGATTGTGTACAATGGCAGTGAATGGGAAGGGGTTTGATCCATTGGGATTGTGCGCAGTGGGAGTGAATGGGATGGGGTTTGATCCATTGGGATTGTGCACAGTGGGAGTGAATGGGAAGGGGTTTGACCCATTGGGATCGTGTACAGTTGGAGTGAACGGGAAGGGGTTTGATCCATTGGGATTGTGTACAATGGGAGTGAACGGGAAGGGGTTTGATCCATTGGGGTTGTGTACAATGGGAGTGAATGGGAAGGGGTTGGATCCATTGGGATTGTGTACAGTGGGTGTGAATGGGATGGGGTTTGGATCCATTGGGATTGTGTACAATGGGAGTGAACGGGAATGGGTTTGATCCATTGGGATTGTGTACAACGGGAGTGAACGGGAAGGGGTTTGACCCATTGGGATTCTGTACAATGGGAGTGAACGGGAAGGGGTTTGATCCATTGGGATTGTGTACAATGGGAGTGAACGGGAAGGGGTTTGACCCATTGGGATTCTGTACAATGGGAGTGAACGGGAAGGGGTTTGATCCATTGGGATTGTGTACAGTGGGAGTGAATGGGAAGGGGTTTGATCCATTGGGATGGTGTACAATGGGAGTGAACGGGAAGGGGTTTGATCCATTGGGATTGTGTACAATGGGAGTGAACGGGAAGGGGTTTGATCCATTGGGATTGTGTACAATGGGAGTGAATGGGAAGGGGTTTGATCCATTGGGATTGTGTACAATGGGAGTGAACGGGAAGGGGTTTGATCCATTGGGATTGTGTACACTGGGAGTGAATGGGAAGGTGTTTGATCCATTGGGATTGTGTACAATGGGAGTGAACGGGAAGGGGTTCGATCCATTGGGATTGTGTACAGTGGGAGTGAATGGGAAGGGGTTTGATCCATTGGGATTGTGTACAATGGGAGTGAATGGGAAGGGATTTGATCCATTGGGATGGTGTACAATGGGAGGGCATGGGAAGGGGTTTGATCCATTGGGATTGTGTACAGTGGGAGTGAACGGGAAGGGGTTTAATCCATTGGGATTGTGTACAATGGGAGTGAATGGGAAGGGGTTTGATCCATTGGGATGGTGTACAATGGGAGTGAATGGGAAGGGGTTTGATGCATTGGGATTGTGTACAGTGGGAGTGAACGGGAAGGGGTTTGATCCATTGGGATTGTGTACAGTGGGAGTGAATGGGAAGGGGTTTGATCCATTGGGATTGTGTACAATGGGAGTGAACGGGAAGGGGTTTGATCCATTGGGATGGTGTACAATGGGAGTGAATGGGAAGGGGTTTGATCCATTGGGATTGTGTACAGTGGGAGTGAACGGGAAGGGGTTTGATCCATTGGGATTGTGTACAATGGGAGTGAATGGGTCGGAATTTGATCCATTGGGATTATGTACAGTGGGAGTAAATGGGAAGGGGTTTGATCCATTGGGATTGTGTACAGTTGGAGTGAACGGGAAGGGGTTTAATCCATTGGGATTGTGTACAATGGGAGTGAACAGGAAGGGGTTTGATCCATTGGGATTGTGTACAATGGGAGTGAACGGGAAGGGGTTTGATCCATTGGGATTGTGCGCAGTGGGAGTGAATGGGAAGGGGTTTGATCCATTGGGATTGTGCGCAGTGGGAGTGAATGTGAAGGGGTTTGATCCATTGGGATTGTGTACAGTGGGAGTGAATGGGAAGGGGTTTGATCCATTGGGATTGTGTACAATGGGAGTGAATGGGAAGGGGTTTGATCCATTGGGATTGTGCGCAGTGGGAGTGAATGTGAAGGGGTTTGATCCATTGGGATTGTGTACAGTTGGAGTGAACGGGAAGGGGTTTGATCCATTGGGATTGTGTACAATGGGAGTGAACGGAAGGGGATTGATCCATTGGGATTGTGTACAGTGGGTGTGAATGGGATGGGGTTTGGATCCATTGGGATTGTGTACAATGGGAGTGAACGGGAAGGGGTTTGATCCATTGGGATTGTGTACAACGGGAGTGAACTGGAAGGGGTTTGACCCATTGGGATTCTGTACAATGGGAGTGAACGGGAACGGGTTTGATCCTTTAGGATTGTGTACATTGGGAGTGAATGGGAAGGGGTTTGATCCATTGGGATTGTGTACAGTGGGAGTGAATGGGAAGGGGTTTGGGTCTATTGGGATTGTGTACAATGGGTGTGAACGGGAAGGGCTTTGCCCATTGGGATTCTGTACAATGGGAGTGAACGTGAAGGGGTTTGATCCATTGGGATTGTGTACAGTTGGAGTGAATGGGAAGGGGTTTGATCCATTGGGATGGTGTACAATGGGAGTGAATGGGAAGGGGTTTGATCCATTGGGATTGTGTACAATGGGAGTGAACGGGAAGGGGTTTGATCCATTGGGATTGTGTACACTGGGAGTGAATGGGAAGGGGTTTGATCCATTGGGATTGTGTACAATGGGAGTGAACGGGAAGGGGTTTGATCCATTGGGATTGTGTACACTGGGAGTGAATGGGAAGGGGTTTGATCCATTGGGATTGTGTACAATGGGAGTGAATGGGAAGGGGTTGATCCATTGGGATGGTGTACAATGGGAGTGAATGGGAAGGGGTTTGATCCATTGGGATTGTGTACAGTGGGAGTGAACGGGAAGGGGTTTGATCCATTGGGATTGTGTACAATGGGAGTGAATGGGAAGGGGTTTGATCCATTGGGATGGTGTACAATGGGAGTGAAAGGGAAGGGGTTTGATCCATTGGGATTGTGTACAGTGGGAGTGAACGGGAAGGGGTTTGATCCATTGCGATTGTGTACAGTGGGAGTGAATGGGAAGGGGTTTGATCCATTGGGATTGTGTACAATGGGAGTGAACGGGAAGGGGTATGATCCATTGGGATGGTGTACAATGGGAGTGAATGGGAAGGGGTTTGATCCATTGGGATTGTGTACAGTGGAAGTGAACGGGAAGGGGTTTGATCCATTGGGATTGTGTACAATGGGAGTGAATGGGAAGGGGTTTGATCCATTGGGATGGTGTACAATGGGAATGAATGGGAAGGGGTTTGATCCATTGGGATTGTGTACAGTGGGAGTGAACGGGAAGGGGTTTGATCCATTGGGATTGTGTACAGTGGGAGTGAATGGGAAGGGGTTTGATCCATTGGGATTGTGTACAGTGGGAGTGAACGGGAAGGGGTTTGATCCATTGGGATTGTGTACAGTGGGAGTGAATGGGAAGGGGTTTGATCCATTGGGATTGTGGACAATGGGAGTGAATGGGAAGGGGTTTGATCCATTGGGATTCTGTACAATGGGAGTGAATGGGAAGGGGTTTGATCCATTGGGATTGTGTAGAGTGGGAGTGAATGGGAAGGGGTTTGATCCATTGGGATTGTGTACAATGGGAGTGAATGGGAAGGGGTTTGATCCATTGGGATTGTGTACAGTGGGAGTGAATGGGAAGGGGTTTGATCCACTGGGATTGTGTACAATGGGAGTGAATGGGAAGGGGTTTGATCCATTGGGAGTGTGTACAATGGGAGTGAATGGGAAGGGGTTTGATCCATTGGGATTGTGTACAGTGGGAGTGAATGGAAAGCGGTTTGGGTCCATTGGGATTGTGTACAATGGGAGTGAATGGGAAGGGGTTTGATCCATTGGGATTGGGTACAGTGGGAGTGAATGGGAAGAGGTTTGATCCATTGGGATTGTGTACAGTGGGAGTTAATGGGAAGGGGTTTGATCCATTGGGATTGGGTACAGTGGGAGTGAATGGGAAGGGGTTTGATCCATTGGGTTTGTGTACAGTGGGAGTGAACGGGAAGGGGCTTGATCCATTGGGATTGGGTACAGTGGGAGTGAATGGGAAGGGGTTTGATCCATTGGGATTGTGTACAATGGGAGTGAACGGGAAAGGGTTTGATCCATTGGGATTGTGTACAATGGGAGTGAATGGGAAGGGGTTTGATCCATTGGGATTGTGTACAACGGGAGTGAACGGGAAGGGGTTTGACCCATTGGGATTCTGTACAATGGGAGTGAACGGGAACGGGTTTGATCCTTTGGGATTGTGTACATTGGGAGTGAATGGGAAGGGGTTTGATCCATTGGGATTGTGTACAGTGGGAGTGAATGGGAAGGGGTTTGGGTCTATTGGGATTGTGTACAATGGGTGTGAACGGGAAGGGGTTTGCCCATTGGGATTGTGTACAATGGGAGTGAATGGGAAGGGGTTTGATCCATTGGGATTGTGTACAGTTGGAGTGAATGGGAAGGGGTTTGATCCATTGGGATGGTGTACAATGGGAGTGAATGGGAAGGGGTTTGATCCATTGGGATTGTGTACAGTGGGAGTAAATGGGAAGGGGTTTGATCCATTGGGATTGTGTACAATGGGAGTGAACGGGAAGGGGTATGATCCATTGGGATGGTGTACAATGGGAGTGAATGGGAAGGGGTTTGATCCATTGGGATTGTGTACAGTGGAAGTGAACGGGAAGGGGTTTGATCCATTGGGATTGTGTACAATGGGAGTGAATGGGAAGGGGTTTGATCCATTGGGATGGTGTACAATGGGAATGAATGGGAAGGGGTTTGATCCATTGGGATTGTGTACAGTGGGAGTGAACGGGAAGGGGTTTGATCCATTGGGATTGTGTACAGTGGGAGTGAATGGGAAGGGGTTTGATCCATTGGGATTGTGTACAGTGGGAGTGAACGGGAAGGGGTTTGATCCATTGGGATTGTGTACAGTGGGAGTGAATGGGAAGGGGTTTGATCCATTGGGATTGTGGACAATGGGAGTGAATGGGAAGGGGTTTGATCCATTGGGATTCTGTACAATGGGAGTGAATGGGAAGGGGTTTGATCCATTGGGATTGTGTAGAGTGGGAGTGAATGGGAAGGGGTTTGATCCATTGGGATTGTGTACAATGGGAGTGAATGGGAAGGGGTTTGATCCATTGGGATTGTGTACAGTGGGAGTGAATGGGAAGGGGTTTGATCCACTGGGATTGTGTACAATGGGAGTGAATGGGAAGGGGTTTGATCCATTGGGAGTGTGTACAATGGGAGTGAATGGGAAGGGGTTTGATCCATTGGGATTGTGTACAGTGGGAGTGAATGGAAAGCGGTTTGGGTCCATTGGGATTGTGTACAATGGGAGTGAATGGGAAGGGGTTTGATCCATTGGGATTGGGTACAGTGGGAGTGAATGGGAAGAGGTTTGATCCATTGGGATTGTGTACAGTGGGAGTTAATGGGAAGGGGTTTGATCCATTGGGATTGGGTACAGTGGGAGTGAATGGGAAGGGGTTTGATCCATTGGGTTTGTGTACAGTGGGAGTGAACGGGAAGGGGCTTGATCCATTGGGATTGGGTACAGTGGGAGTGAATGGGAAGGGGTTTGATCCATTGGGATTGTGTACAATGGGAGTGAACGGGAAAGGGTTTGATCCATTGGGATTGTGTACAATGGGAGTGAATGGGAAGGGGTTTGATCCATTGGGATTGTGTACAACGGGAGTGAACGGGAAGGGGTTTGACCCATTGGGATTCTGTACAATGGGAGTGAACGGGAACGGGTTTGATCCTTTGGGATTGTGTACATTGGGAGTGAATGGGAAGGGGTTTGATCCATTGGGATTGTGTACAGTGGGAGTGAATGGGAAGGGGTTTGGGTCTATTGGGATTGTGTACAATGGGTGTGAACGGGAAGGGGTTTGCCCATTGGGATTGTGTACAATGGGAGTGAATGGGAAGGGGTTTGATCCATTGGGATTGTGTACAGTTGGAGTGAATGGGAAGGGGTTTGATCCATTGGGATGGTGTACAATGGGAGTGAATGGGAAGGGGTTTGATCCATTGGGATTGTGTACAGTGGGAGTAAATGGGAAGGGGTTTGATCCATTGGGATTGTGTACAATGGGAGTGAACGTGAAGGGGTTTGATCCATTGGGATTGTGTACAGTTGGAGTGAATGGGAAGGGGTTTGATCCATTGGGATGGTGTACAATGGGAGTGAATGGGAAGGGGTTTGATCCATTGGGATTGTGTACAATGGGAGTGAACGGGAAGGGGTTTGATCCATTGGGATTGTGTACACTGGGAGTGAATGGGAAGGGGTTTGATCCATTGGGATTGTGTACAATGGGAGTGAACGGGAAGGGGTTTGATCCATTGGGATTGTGTGCACTGGGAGTGAATGGGAAGGGGTTTGATCCATTGGGATTGTGTACAATGGGAGTGAATGGGAAGGGGTTGATCCATTGGGATGGTGTACAATGGGAGTGAATGGGAAGGGGTTTGATCCATTGGGATTGTGTACAGTGGGAGTGAACGGGAAGGGGTTTGATCCATTGGGATTGTGTACAATGGGAGTGAATGGGAAGGGGTTTGATCCATTGGGATGGTGTACAATGGGAGTGAATGGGAAGGGGTTTGATCCATTGGGATTGTGTACAATGGGAGTGAATAGGAAGGGGTTTGATCCATTGGGATTGTGTACAGTGGGAGTGAATGGGAAGGGGTTTGATCCATTGGGATTGTGTACAATGGGAGTGAATGGGAAGGGGTTTGATCCATTGGGATTGTGTACAGTGGGAGTGAATGGGAAGGGGTTTGATCCATTGGGATTGTGTACAATGGGAGTGAATGGGAAGGGGTTTGATCCATTGGGATTGTGTACAGTGGGAGTGAACGGGAAGGGGTTTGATCCATTGGGATTGTGTACAATGGGAGTGAACGGGAAGGGGTTTGATCCATTGGGATGGTGTACAGTGGGAGTGAATGGGAAGGGGTTTGATCCATTGCGATTGTGTACAGTGGGAGTGAATGGGAAGGGGTTTGATCCATTGCGATTGTGTACAGTGGGAGTGAATTGGAAGGGGTTTGATCCATTGGGATTGTGTACACTGGGAGTGAATGGGAAGGGGTTTGATCCATTGGGATTGTGTACAGTGGGAGTGAACGGGAAGGGGTTTGATCCATTGCGATTGTGTACAGTGGGAGTGAATGGGAAGGGGTTTGATCCATTGGGATTGTGTACAATGGGAGTGAACGGGAAGGGGTTTGATCCATTGGGATTGTGTACAATGGGAGTGAATGGGAAGGGGTTTGGGTCCATTGGGATTGTGGACAGTGGGAGTGAACGGGAAGGGGTTTGATCCATTGTGATGGTGAACAATGGGAATGAATGGGAAGGGGTTTGATCCATTGGGATTGTGTACAATGGGAGTGAATGGGAAGGGGTTTGGGTCCATTGGCATTGTGTACAATGTGAGTGAATGGGAAGGGGTTTGATCCATTGGGATTGTGTACAGTGGGAGTGAATGGGAAGGGGTTTGGGTCCATTGGGATTGTGTACAGTGGGAGTGAACGGGAAGGGGTTTGATCCATTGGGATTGTGTACAGTGGGAGTGAATGGGAAGGGGTTTGATCCATTGGGATTGTGGACAATGGGAGTGAATGGGAAGGGGTTTGATCCATTGGGATTCTGTACAATGGGAGTGAATGGGAAGGGGTTTGATCCATTTGGATTGTGTAGAGTGGGAGTGAATGGGAAGGGGTTTGATCCATTGGGATTGTGTACAATGGGAGTGAATGGGAAGGGGTTTGATCCATTGGGATTGTGTACAGTGGGAGTGAATGGGAAGGGGTTTGATCCACTGGGATTGTGTACAATGGGAGTGAATGGGAAGGGGTTTGATCCATTGGGAGTGTGTACAATGGGAGTGAATGGGAAGGGGTTTGATCCATTGGGATTGTGTACAGTGGGAGTGAATGGAAAGCGGTTTGGGTCCATTGGGATTGTGTACAATGGGAGTGAATGGGAAGGGGTTTGATCCATTGGGATTGGGTACAGTGGGAGTGAATGGGAAGAGGTTTGATCCATTGGGATTGTGTACAGTGGGAGTTAATGGGAAGGGGTTTGATCCATTGGGATTGGGTACAGTGGGAGTGAATGGGAAGGGGTTTGATCCATTGGGTTTGTGTACAGTGGGAGTGAACGGGAAGGGGCTTGATCCATTGGGATTGGGTACAGTGGGAGTTAATGGGTCGGAGTTTGATCGCTGTGCCTTTGTCAAATTCCTGCCAAATCCTCCAGCTGTGTGTCTGATCTTTGATTTGGATAGTTTACAGTCAGCCATTCCCAGATAAATCTGCTCCAGAGGGAATGTCACACTCAAAATCCACTCATCACCCGCTTCAGCCAGCAGGAAAATCCTGTCTCTCCCTCTCTCTCTCCCTCTCTCCCTTCCTCACTCTCTCCCTCTCTCCCTCTGTCTCTCTCCCTCTCTCCCTCACTCTCTCTCCCTCACTCTCTCCCTCTCTCTCTCTCTCTCTCCCTCACTCTCTCCCTCTCTCCCTTCCTTACTCTCTCTCTCTCTCTCTCTCTCCCTCACTCTCTCCCTCTCTCTCTCCCTCACTCTCTCCCTCACTCTCTCCCTCTCTCCCTCACTCTCTCTCTCACACTCTCTCCCTCTCTCTCTCTCTCTCGCTCACTCTCATCTCTCCCTCACTCTCTCTCTCACTCTCTCCCTCACTCTCTCTCTCACTCCCTCTCTCTCTCCCTCACTCTCTCCCTCTCTCTCTCCCACTCTCCCTCACTCTCTCTCTCACTTTCTCTCTCCCTCTGTCTCTCCCTCACTCTCTTTCATTCTCTCTCTCCCTCTGTCTCTCCCTCACTCTCTCTCACTCTCTCTCTCCCTCTCTCTCTCCCTCACTCTCTCCCTCACTCTCTCCCTCTCTCTCTCCCTCACTCTCTCTCTCACTCTCTCCCTCATTCTCTCCCTCACTCTCTGTCTCTCTCTCTCCCTCTCTCTCTCTCTCTCGCTCACTCTCTCTCTCTCGCTCACTCTCATCTCTCCCTCACTCTCTCTCTCACTCTCTCCCTCACTCTCTCTCTCCCTCTCTCTCTCCCTCACTCTCTCCCTCTCTCTCTCCCTCACTCTCTCTCTCACTCTCTCCCTCACTCTCTCCCTCACTCTCTCTCTCTCTCACTCTCTCTCTCCCTCTGTCTCTCCCTCACTCTCTCTCTCACTCTCTCTCTCCCTCTCTCTCTCCCTCTCTCTCTCCCTCACTCTCTCCCTCTCTCTCTCCCTCACTCTCTCTCTCACTCTCTCCCTCACTCTCTCCCTAACTCTCTCTCTTTCTGTCTCTCTCTCCCTCACTCTCTCTCTCTCCCTCTCTCTCCCTCTCTCTCTCTCGCTCACTCTCATCTCTCCCTCACTCTCTCTCTCACTCTCTCCCTCACTCTCTCTCTCACTCTCTCTCGCACTCTCCCTCTCTCTCTCTCTCGCTCGCTCTCTCTCTCTCGCTCACTCTCTCTCTCCCTCACTCTCACCCACTCTCTCTCTCTCCCTCACTCGCTCTCTCTCCCTCACTCGCTCTCTCTCCCTCGCTCTCTCCCTCGCTCTCTCCCTCACTCTCTCCCTCACTCTCTCTCTCACTCTCTCTCTCACTCTCTCCCTCACTCTCTCTCTCTCTCTCTCACTCTCTCTCTCACTCTCTCTCTCACTCTCTCCCTCACTCTCTCCCTCACTCTCTGTAGTGCACAATGACTTATGAGAGAGACGAGTAGTGATGAAGTCGATGAGGCTTTATTAAGCGATACTTGTCCCCAGCAGTTCAGCAACAGAATGAAGCTGCGGGGAGAAGCTCGGGTTCTTATACTCCGCCTTCAGGGCGGAGCCAGGAGTCAGCAGCCAACCAGGACCCGGGTCCTGTCAGCTAATAGCCTCTCGGCTTCACAGGTACCACATTACCCCTAATACATACCACCACATTCACCCCTTGTTAAAAAGGAACCCGGCGGGGTGGTGGTTCGCATGGTGGTAGGGGTTTACAAGGCTGGCCCTGGAACAAATTTCGGACATGTTACTACAGTTTTAGCCCTGCACTGGGCCATGTACAAGTTTGTGAGAACTATTTACAATATTAGCAAAACATTTTTTTTTTGTTACAACAACATTCTTGGTGTCACGCGGATTCCCCGAGTCGAGCGGGCGGTCTGGTCTTCCTCGTCGATCGCCTCAGCCCCGGTGGTGGTGCAGGTGCTTGTTCAGGCGTTGTCGTCTCCGGGAGCGTTTCGGTGTTCGTTCCTGTTTCACTCCTGGGCGGGCACGGGAGGAGGACCGATCCCCCCGAGAAGGGGGCAGTCGCGGGGTGCGCCGGTGGCAGGGAGGGGATGATCGGTGTCGGGGGGGTGTGTGTGTTGCCGGCGGGCACCAGGTCTCGCAGGGAGACCGTGTCCTGTCGGCCGTCGGGGTACGCCACGTAGGCGTACTGCGGGTTCGCGTGGAGAAGGTGAACCCTCTCGACCAACGGGTCCGATTTGTGTGCCCGCACATGTTTCCGGAGCAAGATGGGTCCTGGGGCCGCCAGCCAGGTCGGCAGCGAGGTTCCAGAGGAGGACTTCCGTGTCTGGGTGAATGAAACTTTCCGTTCTCCCGGAGTCGATCAGGCATGGCGTCTCGTATCCGTTGATCAGCACCGTTGTTGTCGTCGCCTGGAGCGTCCGGGGCCGCGATTGATCCAGTGTCACCGAAGCCAGTCGTGGTAGTAGTGTCGCGGCCTCTTCTTCGGACCCCGAGGAGCCAGCGATGCTGGGGTCCTTTGTTGTCAACCAAGATGGTGGCGTCCATGAATCGCACGCGGCCGGGGGTGGACAAAATGGCCGCCCCCATGGATCGCGTGTGGTCGGGGGTGGACAAAATGGCCGCCCCCATGGATCGTACGTGGTCGGGGGTGGGCAAAATGGCCGCCCCCATGGATCGCACGTGGTCGGGGGGTCACAAGATGGCCGCCCCCATGAATCGCACGTGGCTGGGGGGTCACAAGATGGCGGCGCCCATCCTCCCCTCGTGGTGCCCGGGACCCAAACTGGCAGCACCCGCGGGTCGCACATGGGGCGCTGGGGGGGTTGGGGGGTGTTTGGGATGTGCTGGGCTCGTTCTTCTCCGGGGATTGCGGCGACCCCCCCGGGACCGGCACACAGCCGCGTAATGGCCCTTCTTGCCGCAGCTTTTACAAATAGCTGCGCGGGCCGGGCAGCGCTGCCGGGGGTGTTTCGCTTGTCCGCAGAAATAGCAGCGGGCCCCCCCGGGATGGTCTGGCGCTTTAACCGCGCAAGCCTGTGAGGGGTGGGGGGGGTTTGTCGCGACGGGGGTCCACAGAGCCCAAGGGGCTGCCGCGTGGTCGGGGCCGTAGGCGCGGGCGTTTTTCGAGGCCACATCTAGGGAAGCTGCAAGGGCCCGTGCCTCTGAGAGTCCTAGCGACTCTCTTTCTAAAAGTCTTTGGCGGGTTTGAGGAGAGTTCATACCTGCCACAAAAGCATCGCGAATTAGCATGTCCGTGTGTTCGATCGCGTTCACCGGCGGGCAGCTGCAGCCCCGTCCCAAAATTAGCAGCGCGGCGTAGAGCTCTTCTAGCGATTCTCCGGGGCTTTGCCGTCTCGTCGCAAGTTGGTCGCGCGCGTAGATCTGGTTCACGGGGCGAACGTAGATGCCCTTCAGTAATGCGACGCCGTCGGGAAATCCTCTGCGTCTTGTATGAGAGGGTAAATTTCCGGGCTTACCCTCGAATGCAGGACCTGCATTTTCTGCTCTTCTGTGATCCGGCCGGGGGCCGTTCGGAGGTAGCCTTCAAAACAAGCTTGCCAGTGTTTGAATACTGCTGCCGAGTTCGCTGCGTGGGGGCTGATCCGCAGGCATTCCGGGGCGATCCGGAGCTCCACAGTCTTTTAAGCTCGCTTAATAAATTGTAGCGCACAATGACTTACGAGAGAGACGAGTAGAGATGAAGTCGATTCAGGCTTTATTAAGCGAGACTTGTCCCCAGCAGCTCAGCAACAGAATGAGGCTGCGGGGAGAAGCTGGAGCTCTTATACTCCGCCTTCAGGGCAGAGCCAGAAGTCGGCAGCCAACCAGGACCCGGGACCTGTCAGCCAATAGCCTCTCGGCTTCACAGGTACCACATTACCCCTAATACGTACCACCACACTGTCTCTCCCCCAAACTCTCTCCCCCTCTCTCACCCTCACTCTCACCCTCACTCTCTCCCACACTCTCTCCCTCTCTCTCCATCTCTCTCCCTCTCTCTCCCACACTCTCCCACACTCTCTCCCTCTCTCTCTCACTCCCTCTCTCTCTCCATCACTCTCTCCCTCCCGCTCTCCCTCACTCTCTCCCACACTCTCTCCCTCTCTCTCTCTCTCTCCCTCTCTCTCCATCTCTCTCCCTCTCTCTCTCCATCACTCTCTCCCACTCTCTCTCCCTCCCTCTCTCCCTCACTCTCTCCCACACTCTCTCCCTCTCTCTAACTCTCTCCCTCTCTCCCTCTCTCTCCCACACTCTCTCCCTCTCTCTCTCTCTCTCCATCTCTCTCCCCCTCTCTCTCTCCATCACTCTCTCCCACTCTCTCTCCCTCCCTCTCTCCCTCACTCTCTCCCACACTCTCTTCCTCTCTCTCTCTCTTTCCCTCTCTCTCCCTCTCTCTCTCCATCACTCTGTCCCACATTTTCTCTGTGTCTCTGACTCCTCCACCCTCTCTTCTTTACCTACTCTTTCTCTCTCTCCCCCCTTACTTTCTCTCTTACTCTCCCTGTACTCTCTCCGTCCCTCACTCTCATCAACTCGCTCTACCTTATACTCTGACTATCTCACTCTCTCTCTCACTGTCTCCCTCACTCTATTGGCCTCTCTCCCTCCCTTCCTCACTCTCACTCTCTCCCTCCCTCCGTTATTCTCTCTCTCCCTTACGCACTCTCTCCCTGTCTCTCACTGTCTATCTCTCTCTCCCTTTCTGTCTCTCTCTCTCACTCTCCCTTTCTCTCTGTCTCTCACACTCTCTCTCCCTCCCTCTCCCTCTCACTTTCTCTCTTTTTCTCTCATTCTCACCATCATTCTCGCCCTCTCATACTCTCTCTCACACTCACTCTCCGCTCACCTGCCCTTACTTTCTTTCCCTCCCTCTCACTCTCCGTCTCTCTTTCTCACTTTCTTCTCTCTCACTCTTCCCCACTCTCACTCCCTCACACTCTCTTGCCTTCACTCTCTCCACCTTCCTTACTCTCTCTCAGTCTCTCTCTTTCTCTCTCTTTCTCACCCTCACTCTCCCACATTCTCCTTCTCCCTCCCTTGTGCACGCTCTCTGCCTCACTCTCTCTCGCTCACTTCCTCACTCTTTTTCTCACCATATCTCCCTCACTCTCCCTCCTTCACTCTCTCCCTCACTCTCCCTCCCTCACACTCTGTCTCCCTCACTCTTTCCCTCACTCTCTCCCTTACTCTGTCCCTCACACTCTCATTCTCCCTCACACACTCTCCCTCCCTCCCTCACTCTCTCTCCCTCACTCTCTCTCCCTCACACTCGCTCCCTCCCTCACTCTCTCCCGCCCTCATTCTCTCTCACTCTTTCCCTTGCTCTCTCTCATTCTATCTCCCTCCCTCACTCTCCCTCCCTCACTCTCTCTCCCTCCCTCACTCTCTGTCCCTCACTCACTCTCTCCCTCACTCACTCTCTCCCTATCTCAAACTCTCTCTGTTGTTCTCAATCTTTCCCTCACTCTAACTCACTCTCACTCTTCCTACCTTACTCTCTCTCCCTGTCACTCTCTCTCTCTCACTCTCACTCTCTCTCCCTGTCACTCTCTCCCTAATTCGCTCTCCCTGTCAGTCTCTCTCTCACTCTCACTCTCTCTCCCTGTCACTCTTGTGTTGGGTGTTCCGCTATACAAACGAACCAACACGGATGTAGATGGTACAACTCTGTTTTATTATTCTGTATAATAACAACTGTTAACTCATGGCTGTGGTTCGTACTTTACCCGTTAACCTGTGGACCCAGCCCTAACACTATCTTAGAGAGGCACTCAGCACATGGTCTATGTCTGAGTGGCGCGCTGTGAGCTCTGTGCTCTGAGCTATCTCCTGGTGGGATGAGCAGGAACTGTGGTGGTCCCTGTTTTATAGTGCGTGTGCTCTCACTGGTGATTGGCTGCGATGTTGTGTGTGTTGATTGGTCCGTCTACCTGTCCATCAGTGTGTGTGTGATTGCACCATGATATGTTAATATGGATATCATGACATCCCCCCTTTTTACAAGGATATGTGCCTACATGGTAATAAATATTGGTGTGTACTGAGTGCGGCTGAGTCTGTGTGTGCGATATTTACAACATGTACATGAGGCTAAACTATATACAGAGGAAGGTGTCAGGTGCAACAGAGCAACGAGGTTGTACCACAAACAAAACAAGTGCATTCATCAAATATCGAAAGAGAACTCCTGGAACGACAAGAAGAGAAACACGTTAACATTGTTGCACAACAATTCAGTGAGTCCAATGTGCAAACAGGCTCATAGGTCCAGCCTAGTAGGTGGGCGACGAATTCGGGTTGACCGCCTCAAGGGTGGGTCAGGATCCACCGGCTGAGGAATGGGCCTGGCCACAGGCGAGAGAGGAATAGGCAGAGTGGCAGGAAGCTCCACGAAGTCCACATCAGGGACAACAGGAGGGCGTGGCACCGGTGCATGATCACGTAGCGAGCGAGGCAGCAGCCGAAGGGCCCGCCGATTACACCGGCGAATGGAGCCATCAGGCATGCGAACCAGGAACGAGCGGGGAGCCACGCGGCGGAGAACCTCGGCGGTTGCCGACCAGCCACCCTCTGGTAGGTGGATGCGGACGTTGTCTCCAGGCGCCAGGGCAGGAAGATCAGTTGCCCGAGTGTCGTGTGCCACCTTCTGCTGAGCACGCTGCTGTCGCATCCTCCGCAGTACTGGAGCATGGTCGGGTTTAGGAACATGAATGGACGGCACAGTGGCCCTGAGGGCGCGACCCATCAGCAGCTGGGCTGGCGAGAGGCCCGTGGACAGTGGGGCCGAGCGATAGGCCAGCAGGGCTAAGCAGAAGTCAGATCCGGCATCAGCAGCCTTGCAGAGGAGCCGCTTCACGATGTGGACGCCCTTTTCCGCCTTGCCATTGGACTGGGGATGCAGAGGGCTGGACGTCACGTGTGTGAAGCCATACGAAGCAGCAAAAGAAGATCATTCCTGGCTCGCAAAACAGGGCCCGTTGTCCGACATGATGGTAAGCGGAATGCCATGGCGAGCGAAGGTTTCCTTGCAGGCTCTGATGACAGCTGATGATGTCAAGTCGTGCAGGCGTATGACCTCCGGATAATTGGAAAAATAGTCAATTATAATGACGCAGTCCCTGCCGAGCGCGTGAAAAAGGTCCACGCCCACCTTCGCCCAGGGGGACGTCACCAGCTCATGGGGCAGAAGCGTCTCAGGGGGTTGCGCCGGCTGAAACCTCTGGCAGGTGGGGCAGTTGAGCACCAAGTTGGCGATGTCGTCGCTGATGCCCGGCCAGTACACAGCCTCTCGGGCCCTCCGCCTGCACTTCTCAACCCCGAGATGGCCTTCGTGTAATTGTTCGAGGACAAGCCGGTGCATGCTGTGTGGAATCACAATCCGGTCCAACTTTAGGACACCGTCAATGACGGCCAAGTCGTCCCGGACATTGTAGAATTGTGGGCACTGTCCTTTGAGCCACCCTTCCGTCATGTGGCGCATCACACGTTGTAGAAGGGGGTCAGCCGCAGTCTCCCGGCGAATACGGGCCAGACTTGCATCAGTAGCTGGTAGATTGGCCGATGTGAAGGCCACATGTGCGTCGACCTGACAGATGAACCCCTCCGAGTCGGGCGGTGTGCTCACTGCTCTGGACAGGGCATCCGCGATGATGAGGTCCTTTCCCGGGGTGTAGACCAGTTGGAAGTCGTACCTCCGGAGCTTGAGCAGAATGCGCTGGAGGCGAGGGGTCATCTCGTTCAGGTCCTTTTGTATGATGCTGACCAGGGGGCGATGGTCGGTCTCCACAGTGAACTGAGGGAGACCAGGCACATAGTCGTGGAATTTATCTCTGCCGGTTAACAAACCCAGGCACTCCTTCTCAAACTGCGCATAGCGCTGTTCTGTGGGGGTCATGGCCCGCGAGGCATAGGCGACCGGGGCCCATGATGCAGTGTCGTCCCGTTGCAGGAGTACCGCCCCAATGCCGGACTGGCTGGCATCAGTCGAGATCTTTGTATCTCGAGGAGTGTGGAAGAACGCCAATACCGGGGCGGTGGGGAGCTCGATCTTGAGCTCCTCCCATTCCTTCTGGTGTGTGGGCAGCCACTGGAACTCCGTGGTCTTCTTCACCAGGTGGCGAAGAGCCGTTGTGTGGGAGGCAAGGTTGGGAATGAACTTCCCCGGGAAGTTGACCATGCCGAGAAAGCGTAGCTCTGCCTTCTTGTCTGCCGGCTGCGGCATGGCTGTAATAGCGCTCACCTTGTCTGCATCTGGCCGCACCCCTGACCGGGATATGTGGTCCCCCAGAAACTTTAGCTCAGTTTGGCCGAAAGAACACTTGGCTCGGTTGAGGCGCAGGCCCTGATCTCGAATCCGTGCAAAGACGCGCTGGAGACGACTGATGTGCTCCTGTGGTGTGGTGGACCAGATGATGACGCCGTCAACATAGACGCGCACCCCTTCGATGCCCTCCATCATCTGTTCCATGATGCGATGAAACACCTCGGATGCCGAGATGATGCCAAACGGCATCCTATTGTAGCAGTATCTGCCAAAGGGAGTGTTGAAAGTGCACAGCTTCCTGCTGGACTGATCCAGCTGAATCTGCCAAAAACCCTTTGAGGCACCAAGCTTGGTAAAAATTTTAGCCCGGGCCATTTCGCTCGTGATCTCTTCCCGTTTGGGTATGGGGTAGTGTTCCCTCATGATGTTGTTATTCAGGTTTTTCGGGTCGATACAGATCCGGAGCTCGCCGGAGGGCTTCTTAACACACACCATGGAGCTGACCCATGGCGTAGGCTCCGTGACCCGGGAAAGCACCCCTTGGTCCTGGAGATCCTGCAGCTGCTGCTTGAGGCGGTCCCTGAGGGGTGCTGGGACTCTACGAGGTGCGTGAATAGAACATAGAACATAGAACAATACAGCGCAGTACAGGCCCTTCGGCCCACGATGTTGCACCGAAACAAAAGCCATCCAACCTACACTATGCCATTATCATCCATATGTTTATCCAATAAACTTTTAAATGCCCTCAATGTTGGCGAGTTCACGTCTGTAGCAGGTAGGGCATTCCACGGCCTCACTACTCTTTGCGTAAAGAACCTACCTCTGACCTCTGTCCTATATCTATTACCCCTCAGTTTAAAGTTATGTCCCCTCGTGCCAGCCATATCCATCCGCGGGAGAAGGCTCTCACTGTCCACCCTATCCAACCCCCTGATCATTTTGTATGCCTCTATTAAGTCTCCTCTTAGCCTTCTTCTCTCCAACGAAAACAACCTCAAGTCCATCAGCCTTTCCTCATAAGATTTTCCCTCCATACCAGGCAACATCCTGGTAAATCTCCTCTGCACCCGTTCCAAAGCCTCCACGTCCTTCCTATAATGCGGTGACCAGAACTGTACGCAATACTCCAAATGCGGCCGTACCAGAGTTCTGTACAGCTGCAACATGACCTCCCGACTCCGGAACTCAATCCCTCTACCAATAAAGGCCAACACTCCATAGGCCTTCTTCACAACCCTATCAACCTGGGTGGCAACTTTCAGGGATCTATGTACGTGGACACCTAGATCCCTCTGCTCATCCACACTTTCAAGAACTTTACCATTAGCCAAATATTCCGCATTCCTGTTATTCCTTCCAAAGTGAATCACCTCACACTTCTCTACATTAAACTCCATTTGCCACCTCTCGGCCCAGCTCTGCAGCTTATCTATATCCCTCTGTAATCTGCTACATCCTTCCACACTATCGACAACACCACCGACTTTAGTATCGTCTGCAAATTTACTCACCCACCCTTCTGTGCCTTCCTCTGGGTCATTGATAAAAATGACAAACAGCAACGGCCCCAGAACAGATCCTTGTGGTACTCCACTTGTGACTGTACTCCATTCTGAACATTTCCCATCAACCACCACCCTCTGTCTTCTTTCAGCTAGCCAATTTCTGATCCACATCTCTAAATTACCCTCAATCTCCAGCCTCCGTATTTTCTGCAATAGCCTACCGTGGGGAACCTTATCAAACGCTTTGCTGAAATCCATATACACCACATCAACTGCTCTACCCACGTCTACCTGTTCAGTCACCTTCTCAAAGAACTCGATAAGGTTTGTGAGGCATGACCTACCCTTCACAAAGCCATGCTGACTATCCCTGATCATATTATTCCTATCTAGATGATTATAAATCTTGTCTCTTATAATCCCCTCCAAGACTTTACCCACTACAGACGTGAGGCTCACCGGTCTATAGTTGCCGGGGTTGTCTCTGCTCCCCTTTTTGAACAAAGGGACCGGGGTGGCGTGCGGTTTGAGCCGTATTCTGTAGGTATTGGGCAGTGTGCCCATGCCCTCGAAAGCCTCCTGGTTGTGGGCGAGGAGCGAGTGGAGCTGCGCCCTAAAGTCTGCATCCGGGAAATCGGACGTGCCTTCTGGAGACAGAGTGTGTACCCGCTGAACGAGGTGGGGGATCTTGCACGCCTGTGCGCCGAGCAGAGAGTCCTTCGAGGATCCAACAATCTCGAAGGACAGTGTGGCTGTGTATGAATCGTGTGCAACCTCGAGCTGGCAGGACCCCATGGCCGGGATAACGTTACCGTTGTAATCGACCAACTGACAGCGGGACGGCCGAATTGGTGGTTTGACCTTCAAGGTGTGGAAGGCTGACCGTGCGAGGAGATTGGTGGAGGCACCAGTGTCTAAGCGGAATGTGATTGGCGATCGGTTGACCGTTAGGGTGGCACTCCATTCATCACCCGGATTAACGCTGTGCACTGGCACCGGTGCTGGGGGGTCCTGGCTGGAGACATCCGATTTCTGTCAATTACCGCTTCCCGGTCGTCGGTATCACCGGTCTGTACGTCGTCAGGGTATGACTCGGAGTACAGAGGCTGAATGGTCCGCACGTCCCTGCGAGGCTGTCGGAGTTGGGGAGCGTTGGCAGGTTGAGCTGCTCGACAGCGGGCAGTGTAGCGACCCACCTTGCCACAGCGGAGGCATTGTCGGTTCTTTGCCGGACATTGCCGCTTTACGTGTGCGGATCCGCAGTTGCCGCACGTCGTGACATCATGGCGTTCGTTGCACCACCGCGCATGCGCAGTTCGGTCCTGCGTAGAGCGCACCTGCGCGTCATGTCCCTCTGCGTCGCCGTGTCTTTTGGCGCGTACAAACGCGGGAGGCCTCTGAAAGCGCGCAAAATGGCCGCCCTCGTCCGGGCCGCGGGGCCGGGAGGAACTCGATCGACTGGACCCGCTCGGCCTCGTAGGACCCCTGCCTCTCCGATCCGGCCACGTAGGACCCCTGCCTCTCCGATCCGGCCACGTAGGACCCCTGCCTCTCCGATTCGGCCGTGTAGGACCCCTGCCTCTCCGATCCGGCTGCGTAGGACCCCTGCCTCTCCGATCCGGCTGCGTAGGACCCCTGCCTCTCCGATCCGGCCTCGTAGGACCCCTGCCTCTCCGATTCGGCCACGTAGGACCCCTGCCTCTCCGATCCGGCCGTGTAGGACCCCTGCCTCTCCGATCCGGCCGCGTAGGACCCCTGCCTCTCCGATCCGGCCACGTAGGACCCCTGCCTCCCCGATCCGGCCGCGTAGGACGCCTGCCTCTCCGATCCAGCCGTGTAGGACCCCTGCCTCTCCGATCCGACCGCGTAGGACCCCTGCCTCTCCGATCCGGCCGAGTAGGACCCCTGCCTCTCCGATCCGGCCGTGTAGGACCCCTGCCTCTCCGATCCGGCCACGTAGGACCCCTGCCTCTCCGATCCGGCCACGTAGGACCCCTGCCTCTCCGATCCGGCCGTGTAGGACCCCTGCCTCTCCGATCCGGCTGCGTAGGACCCCTGCCTCTCCGATCCGGCCGTGTAGGACCCCTGCCTCTCCGATCCGACCGCGTAGGACCCCTGCCTCTCCGATCCGGCCGAGTAGGACCCCTGCCTCTCCGATCCGGCCGTGTAGGACCCCTGCCTCTCCGATCCGGCCACGTAGGACCCCTGCCTCTCCGATCCGGCCACGTAGGACCCCTGCCTCTCCGATCCGGCCGTGTAGGACCCCTGCCTCTCCGATCCGGCCGTGTAGGACCCCTGCCTCTCCGATCCGGCCGCGTAGGACCCCTGCCGTGCCGATTCAGCCGCCTGAAATTGGGAGTACCGGCTGGTCGCGGTTTCGTGGAGGACGCAGGTCTCGATGGCAGTGGCTAGGGTGAGGCGCTTTATGTTGAGGAGCTGCTGGCGTAGGGTGTCCGAGGTGACCCCGAAAACTATCTCGTCCCGAATCATGGAATCGGAGGTGGTCTCATAGCCGCAGGACTGCGCGAGGATACGGAGGTGTGTGAGGAAAGATTGAAAAGGCTCATCCTTACCCTGCAGGCGCTGCTGGAAGAGGGACCTCTCGAAGCTCTCATTCACTTCGACGCTGAAGTGCTGCTCAAGTTTAGAAGGACCGTCTTGTACTTCGTTTTGTCCTCACCGTCCGCGAATGCCAGGGAGTTGTAGCTGTGGATGGCGTGTTGCCCGCCGTGGAGAGGAGGAGGGCGATCTTCCTGGTGTCCGATGCATTCTCCCTGTCTGTGGCTTCGAGGAAGAGCTGGAAGCGCTGTTTAAACAGCTTCCAGTTAACGCCGAGGTTTCCAGCGATTCGGAGCGGCTGCGGCGGGCTGATGGTGTCCATGGAGCAGGATGGCGGATCTCTGGAGAGGTGCAGGTAGGTCTCACAGTCGCTGGCGAGTTTCCAATCCTGGTATCATGTCGTGGTGGGTGTTCCGAGACACAAACAAACCAACACGGTTGTAGATGGTACAACTCTGTTTTATTATTCTTGATAACTGTTAACCTCTGGCTGTGGTTCGTACTTCACCAGTTAACTATCTTAGAGAGGCACTCAGCACATGGTGTATGTCTGAGTGGCGCGCTGTGAGCTCTGTGCTCTGAGCTATCTCCTGGTGGGATGAGCGGGAACTGTGGTGGTCCCTGTTTTATAGTGCGTGTGCTCTCACTGGTGATTGGCTGTGATGTTGCGTGTGTGTTGATTGGTCCGTTGACCTGTCCACCAGTGTGTGTGTGTGCACCATGATATGCTTATCTGAATACCATGACATCCCCCCTCTTTCCCAAACTGTCACTCTCACTCTCTAACTCTCACCCCCTCTCACTCTCTCCCTGTCACTCTCTCTCTCTCCCTGTCACTCTCTCTCTCACCCCCTCTCACTCTCTCTCTCCCTGTCACTCTCTCTCTATCACTCTCACCCACTCTCACTCTCTCTCCCCGTCACTCTCTCTCTCTCACTCTCACCCACTCTCACTCTCTCACCCTGTCACTCTCTCTCTCACCCCCTCTCACTCTCTCTCTCCTTGTCACTCTCTCTCTATCACTCTCACCCACTCTCACTCTCTCTCCCTGTCACTCTCTTTCTCTCTCTCCCTGTCACTCTCACTCTCACCCACTCTCACTCTCTCCCTGTCACTCTCTCTCTCTCTCCCTGTCACTCTCACTCACACACTCTCACTCTCTCTCCCCGTCACTCTCTCTCTCTCACTCTCACACACTCTCACTCTCTCTCCCTGTCACTGTCTCTCTCTCTCTCTCTCTCCCTGTCACTCTCACTCTCACACACTCTCACTCTCTCTCCCTGTCACTGTCTCTCTCTCTCTCTCTCTCCCTGTCACTCTCACTCTCACACACTCTCACTCTCTCTCCCTGTCACTCTCTCTCTCTCACTCTCACCCACTCTCACTCTCTCCCCCTGTCACTCTCTCTCTCTGTCACTCTTGCTCTCTCTCACTCTCACACACTCTCACTCTCTCTCTCTCCCTGTCACTGTCTCTCTCTCCCTGTCACTCTCTCTCTCTCTCTCTCTCCCTGTCACTCTCACTCTCACACACTCTCACTCTCTCTTCCCGTCACTCTCTCCCTCTCACTCTCACCCACTCTCACTCTCTCCCCCTGTCACTCTCTCTCTCCCTGTCACTCTCTCTTTCACCCCCTCTCACTCTCTCTCTCCCTGTCACTCTCTCTCTCTCTCTCCCTGTCACTCTCACTCTCACACACTCTCACTCTCTCTCCCTGTCACTCTCTCTCTCTCACTCTCACACACTCTCACTCTCTCTCCCTGTCACTCCCTCTCTCTCACTCTCACCCACTCTCACTCTCTCTCCCTGTCACTCTCTCGCTCTCACTCTCACACACTCTCTCTCCCTGTCACTCTCTCTCCCCGTCACTCTCTCTCTCTCTCACTCTCACCCACTCTCACTCTCTCTCTCCCCGTCACTCTCACTCTCTCTCTCCCTGTCACCCACTCTCACTCTCTCTCACCCACTCTCACTCTCTCTCCCCCGTCACTCTCTCTCTCTCACTCTCACCCACTCTCACTCTCTCTCTCCCTGTCACTCTCTCTCTCTCACTCTCACCCACTCTCACTCTCTCTCCCTGTCACTCTCTCTCTCTCTCCCCCGTCACTCTCTCTCTCTCACTCTCACCCACTCTCACTCTCTCTCTCCCTGTCACTCTCTCTCTCTCACTCTCACCCACTCTCACTCTCTCTCCCTGTCACTCTCACTCTCTCTCCCTGTCACTCTCTCTCCCTGTCACTCTCTCTCTCTCACTCTCACCCACTCTCACTCTCTCTCCCCGTCACTCTCTCTCTCTCACTCTCACCCCCTCTCACTCTCTCTCCCTCCCTGTCACTCTCTCTCCCTGTCACTCTCTCTCTCTGTCTGAACCTTGTTTCCTCAGCCTTACATAAGTCTCCTTCTTCCTCTTAACAAGACATTCAACCTCTCTTGTCAACCATGGTTCCCTCACTCGACCATCTCTTCCCTGCCTGACAGGGACATACATATCACGCCTTCGGGTGATCAGCGAGGCGAAGACTGCATCCACCTCCGCTCCCTCTTCTACCCCGGCAGATCCGATCCCCTGAATGAGGCTCCCCCGGCTGATTCCAGTCTCTCGTGCACCACCTTCTCGAGATCGCCCTGCAACGCTCTCAGAAATCCTCCACCCCCCCTCAAAGAGTTGGCTCATCCTTGCCCTTGTGAGGCGCGCCCTATCCACCACCTTTCTGCCCCACCCTCGCGCGTGAAGTTGAGGCGTTCACCCTCCGGAGCACCTCACACCAGAACCCCGCCATACCCTCTCCCAGCTCCTCCTCCCACTTCAGAACATAGAACATTCCAGCGCAGTACAGGCCCTTCGGCCCTCGATGTTGCGCCGACCTGGGAAACCACTCTAAAGCCCAGCGACACTATTCCCTTATCGTCCATATGTCTATCCAATGACCATTTGAATGCCCTTAGTGTTGGCGAGTCCATGTTGCAGGCAGGACATTCCACACCCTTACTACTCTCTGAGTAAAGAACCTACCTCTGACATCTGTCTTATATCTATCTCCCCTCAATTTAAAGCTATGTCCCCTCGTGCGAGACATCACCATCCGAGGAAAAAGGCTCTCACTGTCCACCCTATCTAATCCTCTGATCATCTTGTATGCCTCGATTAAGTCACCTCTTAACCTTCTTCTCTCGAATGAAAACAGCCTCAAGTCCCTCAGCCTTCCCTCATAAGATCTTCCCTCCATACCAGGCAACATTCTGGTAAATCTCCTCTGCACCCTTTCCAAAGCTTCCACATCCTTCCTATAATGCGGCGACCAGAACTGTACGCAATACTCCAAATGCGGCCGTACCAGAGTTCTGTACAGCTGCAACATGACCTCCTGACTCCGGAACTCAATCCCTCCGCCAATAAAAGCTAACACACCGTACGCCTTCTTAACAACCCTCTCAACCTGGGTGGCAACTTTCAGGGATCTACCCTGTCTTAACCCCCTCCAGTAGTGCCTCCTCCTCTTCCAGAATCACCCCATAAACCGCCAACACCACCCCCTTCCCCATTCCCCCTGTCGTCAGCACCTCCTTCAGCATTGAGGAGGCCGGCTCCACCGGGAAGCTCTGTATCTCCTTCCCAGCGAAATCCCGGACCTGCGTGTATCTAAACATATCCCCCCCTCCCCCTCCCTTCCTATCCACCATCATCGTAACTCCGACCCCTGCCCCATGAGCCTCACCCGCCCCTATCCATTGTTAACATCGAACCCCATCCCCCCTCCCAGAATCCCCCCTACACTCCCTCTCGAAAAAAAACCTCACCCAGTATCGATCCCCTCCCCCAACCTTCTCCCCTCCTAGGCCCATCGAAACCTGCTCGCCAGGCCCCAACGTCCGCAGCCCCCCCCCCCACCACACCTCCGTTCACCAGCCGACTAACATTTGCTCGTGCGGGGGACCCCTGCCCAGGTCTACCCTCCCCTCCCCTCCCGCCCAGTCCCAGGAAAAGTACCGGACATTCTGAGACACACAAGCTTTAGTGAGGAGCTGGAGGAACTCAGTATTAGTAAAGAAATAGATTTGGGGAAATTAATGGGACTGAAGGCGGGCAAATCTCCAGGGCCAGATAATCTTCATCCCAGAGGACTTCAGGAAGTGGCCCTAGAAATAGTAGATCCATTGGTGGCCATTTTCCAAAATTTCTGGGACTTGGGAATGTTCGTACAGATTGGAGGGTAGCTAATATAATCCTGCTAAAAGAGGGAACTATAGACCAGTGAGCCATCGCTGGTAGTAGGGAAGTTGCTGGAGTCCATTATCAAGGGTTTAATAGCACACTATTTGGAACGCTGTGGTGTAATTGGACAAAATCAACATGGAGAAATCATGCTTGAAAATCTACTGGAATTCTTTGAAGACGTAACGAGTAGAGTTGACCAAGGAGACCAGGTAGATGTGGTTTATTTAGGCTTTCAGAAGGCTTTCGACAAGATCTCACACAGCAGGTTAATATGTAAAGATAAGACGCATGGGATTATGGGATTAGATGGTTAGAAATCTGGTGAGCAGACAGGAAGTAAAAAGTTGGAATAAATCTGATTGGCAGGTTGTGACTCGTGGGGTACTGCAGGGACCCCAACTGTTCACATTATATATTAATGGTTTGGACGAGGGAACTAAATGTATAATCTCCAAATTTACAGATGATACAAAGTTGGGTGGGAAGGTGAGCTGTGAGGAGGATACAGAGATGCTTCAGCGGGATTTGGACAGGCTGAGTGAGTGGGCGCATGCAGGGCAGATGCAGTATAATGTGGATAAATGTGAGGTTATCCACTTCGGTAGCAAGAATAGGAAGGCAGATTATTATGTGAACGGGTGTAATTTGAGGAGGTGGATACTCAGCGAGACCTTGGTGTCCTCGTGCATCAGTCACTAAAAGGAAGCACGCAGGTACAGCCGGCAGGGAAGAAGGCAAATGGTATGTTGGCTTCATAGCGAGAGGATTTGAATACAGGAATAGGGATGTTTTACTGCAATTAAACCATCAACTTCAAGATGGTTTCATTTTTCACTTTTGCACCATCCACTAAGAAATGCACACAGTAAATATACTTTTACGTTTCACAAAAAAAAACACAGGCATAATAATATCGTCCATTTTTCTTTGCTCTTCTTCCTCCAACCGAAATCCTTCTCGATTGACAGTCTCTTTGAACAAAGTCTCTGCACGATCCCTCCATTCCTCTACTCCTTGGCATTTCCCTTTAGAATCAGATACTTTAGTTCAATCTGACCACAGAGTCCCTTGCAATTCTCCAATACAGGAGCATTGGTGATCACAGCTTTCAGGCAGTCAAATGCCTGTTGAAAGTCCGCTGTCCATTGAAAATTTGGACGTTTCTTTATCAATTCCATCAGTGGAGTAATCACGCCACAAACCTTTTGCACAACTGTTCGATCAAATCCATTCATGCTACGAAATCGCATTATTTCCCTTCGTCTTGAGGATGTCGGAAACTCCGCAAGGAAAGTGATTCGGGCTTCTCCAAATTCATTTTTGGCTAGGTTCATCGCCAAACCCGCCACCTGAAGTCGATCGAAGAACTCCATACGATGGTTTAAATGTTCTTTCCCTGTCTGGAAGTAGAAAATAAAAGCAGATTGTCCCACTTTCTCAATGCAATCCTTCAATGGTGGGACAGGATAAGAGTCCGTTCTTGTAACTGCATTCACCTTTCGATAGTCCACACACAACCATTGGGTACCGTCTGGTTTTGGTACCATCACTGTGGGTGAGCTCCATTGGCTGCAACCCACTTCAATTATGCCATTTTAAAGCATACTCTCAATCTCTCTGTTAACCTGTGCCAATTTTAAAGGATGAAGTCTATATGGATGTTGTTTGATAGGAACAGCATTTCACACATCTACATCATGTGTAGCCATTTTAGTACTTCCCGATTTATCTCTACAAACTTGCCCATGTGATATCAATAACTCTTTCAGGTCAGTTCATTTTTCCTCTGGAAGGTAACTTAACAATTCATCCCAATTTTTAAGAACATCCTCATTTCCAATTTAATTTGAGGTATGTCAAAATCACAGTCATCTGGATTTGGTTTGTCACTTTGAGTTAGAATCATTAAAACCTTCTTCTCTCCTTCCCTTTCAAAGTACCTTTTAAGCATATTCACATGACACACTCGGTGAGTCTTCCTTCTATCTGGTGTTTTTACCACATAATTCACTTCACTGAATTTCCTTGCAATCTGATATAGTCCACAAAACATAACTTTTAAATGCTCCCCTACCACTGGCGACAACACTAAAACTTTATCCCCACTGGCAAAACTACGAACTTTGGATTTCTTGTCCGCTCCCCGTTTCATCACATTTTGTGCAACTTTTAAATGTTGTCTAGCCAATTCACCTGCTCTATTTAATCGTTCCCTAAAATTTGACGCGTAATCCAATAATGTAATTTCCGATTTCTCACCCACCAATTTTTCCTTCATCAATTTAAGTGGTCCTCTTACCTCATGACCAAAAATTAGTTCAAAAGGACTAAATTTGGTAGACTCATTAGGTGCATCCCTAATTGCAAACAATACGAATGGAATTCCTTTATCCCAATCCTCTGGATAATCTTGACAATACGCCCTCACCATTGTCTTTAATGTCTGATGCCACCTTTCTAACGCTCCCTGCGATTCTGGATGGTACACAGTTGATATAAATTGTTTTATTCCTAAGCTATCCATAACTTCTTTGAATAACCTTGAGGTAAAATTTGATCCTTGATCCGATTGTATTTCTGTGGGTAGTCCATATCTAGTTAAAAATGTAAGTTACTCCTCCACAATCCTTTTAGCTGTAATATTACGTACTGGAATGGCCTCTAGAAACCTCATCGACACATCCATTATAGTCAAAAGATATTGATTCCCACTTTTTGTTTTAGGAAGCGGTCCTACGCAATCAATAATGACCCTTGTAAAAGGTTCCTCAAATGCTGGAATGGGTATGAAGGGCGCTGGTTTTATTGCTGCTTGAGGTTTCCCTATCACTTGACATGTGTGACATGATTGTCAAAATTTATCTACATCTTTATGTAGTCCAGGCCAATAAAATTGTTTCTGGATTTTCGCTTGAGTTTTCCTTATTCCCAAATCACCTCCCACTGGTACCTCATGTGCAACTCGCAACACCTCCTGTCTATACCCTACCGGCAATACTACTTGATGAACTTCTACCCCCTTTTCATCTGCCTGCATATGTACAGGTCTCCATTTTCTCATCAAGACATCACTTTTACGGTAATAACACTCTGGTATACTCTCAGATTCCTCTGCCGGATATGCTTTCAGATATATACGTTTTATTTATACATCTTTCTGTTCCAACTCCGCCAATTTTCCTGAACTAAAAATATCCGCCTCATCCTCCACCTGTTCTTGTTCTTTTTCAACCATCTGATCAAAAATCGTTTCTGATAATTGCACTTCCACTTCATCTTCAGCCTTTGATTTCTCCTCTTGTCTTAACCTGTGACTTTGTGACCTTGTTACTACACAATCCGGAAAAATCCCAGGATATTCGTCCTTCAACACTTCAGTTGTCCGATTTTCCACTGGCTTATCAACCACAGTAGGCATCACTCCCACCTGCGATTCAGCTATATCATTACCCAAGTGAACTCGCCAACATTGAGAGCATTTAAAAGTTTATTGGATAAGCATATGGATGATAATGGCATAGTGTAGGTTAGATGGCTTTTGTTTTTTGACTTCCCATGTCGGTGCAACATCGTGGGCCGAAGGGCCTGTACTGCGCTGTATCGTTCTATGTTCTATGTTCTATGTTCTAAGATCAACTGTATTCCTGGACAAGATAGTTTATCTATTACTCCTACTACCACTTCACCACTCTTCACTGGACTTTCCAACCTTACCTTATATAATGGAACGCTACTCCTGTCACCCTGAATTCCACATATCACCACCTTTTCTGGCAACATTCTTCCCAACTCCATAATTCCTCATCTCTTACCATTAAAGATTGACTATCCCCTGTATCTCTTAAAATTGTGACTCCTTTACCTGCTCTTCCTGATACACATGAGTAAACTTTACCCACACAAGTAAATTCTTTAAAGACATCTGGCACCTTCTTAACAATTACTTCTTGAACAGGCTGTACAATCGTTTGCACCTCCTTCGCTTCCCTTGGGGTTTCCTTTACCACTCTAACAAACCCCACCATCTTATCCTGTTTTACCACATCAGCCTTCCCAGTGCTTTTCTTCAACCACCAACACTGTGACTTTACATGGCCTAGTTTATTACAGTGAAAACATCTGAAACTTTTCATTTCTTTTCCACCGTCCTGGATTTCTATTTTAATCTGACACTCTCCTTATTATCTCCCATCAGATCACCTTTACCTTTACCACTTGAGTATTTCTCATGTCCCCAGTTTCTATCCCTCACCGGCTGAAACTGATGTCGGAAGCCAATTTTTGATTTATGAACTAATTCATAATCATCTGCCATTTCCGCTGCTAATCTCGCAGTTTTAACCCTCTGCTCTTCCACATGAGTTCTCACTACATCAGGACTTGAATTTTTAAACTCCTCCAAAAGTATAATTTCTCTGAGAGCTTCATACGTTTGGTCTATTTTCAAAGCCCTTATCCACCTATCAAAATTACTCTGTTTGAGCTTTCAAACTCCATGTATGTTTGACCAAATTCTTTCCTTAAATTTCTAAACCTTTGTCTGTAAACTTCAAGCACAAGCTCATATGCACTTAAGATGGATTTTTTCACCTCCTCCTATGTCCCAGACACCTCCTCCGGTAGTGATGCAAACACTTCACTAGCCCTACCTACCAGCTTTGTTTGAATCAGTAATACCCACATGTCTTGTGGCCATTGCATTTGTTTAGCTACCTTCTCAAATGAAATGAAAAAGGCTTCTACCTCCTTCTCGTCAAACCTTGGCAATGCTTGGACCTATTTAAATAGATCCCCACCACGTCTTCGACTATGACGCTCTGTCTCATTATCCTCATCCATCTCCTCCAACTGTACGTGTCCCTTTGCGTCTGCCAATTTTAACTGATTTTCATGTTTCAGAGCCATTTTCCGAAGTTCAAACTCTCTCTCTCTTTTTCCCTTTCCTCTCTATCTCTTTCTTTGTTTCTTTCTTCTCTCCCCTTTTCTTTTTCCTCTCTATCTCTTTCTCTTTCTTTTTCCGCTCTCTCTCTTTCGTATTCAAGCCGCTTTAATTCTTTCTCATGTTCCATTTGTTTAATTTGCAACTGAATTTTTGCCATTTCGCCTGAGTCAAACTCTATCTCAGGTAACTTTAAATGCTTTACCACCTCCATAATTACCTCACCTTTTCGCATTTTGTCAGGTAATGTTAACTGCAATGTTTTTGCCAAATCTAACAGTCTGCTTTTCGTCTCTGTCCGTAAAGTACTGCGTGTGACAGTCTCCACCCCCAAAAACTTCTGAGCCTCAGAAAGAGCCATTGTCCATAACACACTCCCCACTTAAACTAAAATACCACACCGGAAAAGCAACAATCCTTCACTGTCTTTAAGTTCACAAATGCCAATCCAATAGATAGACTTTTATCCCGGGTGAGCCCCCAATTGTTATGGGCGAGGCATTTTCAGAAACCCAAAATGTATCATGGAGTTCAACCAACCTCCCCCTTTAATATATTTGTTGCTTTTCCGAGCACACAGCTTGTTCCCTAGGGGTGGGATTACAATTATGGACACGTGGGTTTTTAAACACAAAACAATGTTTGTTCCATGAACTCAACTTAACATCTTAAATAAACATTGGATCTCTTAACACCCCTTACTTCAAAGATAACTCAGAAAATATTGCAACAGTAAATAACTCCTTAAAATGTTCCTTCAAACCTCCAAGATACCTAACACCTTTAAACAGAATCACATCACGTTAAAGGCGTTACTATTATGTGTTTAAATCACCCCGATGATCCAGAGATAGTCTTTCATGGCAGAGATCCAGCTCACTGCAAAACACAGACACTCCCAAGCTCTTTTCCTCCAAACTGCAGCTCTCTGGAAACACACAGACACACACAAGCTGCTTTTTCAAACTCCCAACTGAAACTTCAAAATGGCTGACCTAAAGCCCAGCTGCACCCACTCTCTGACATCACTGTTTTCTTAAAGGCACATTGCTTAAACATCCATGTCTTAAAGGTACTCTCACATGACGAGGCCAAAACGTTGAGTAATTTCGAGAAGAAATTAGCTATAGCGCTTGGGGATAAAGGGATCGAGGGATCGGTGGGGAGAGGCGGGATCAGGGTATTGAACTTGATGGTCAGCCATGAATGGCGGAGCAGGCTTGGTGGGCCGAATGGCCTGATGCTTCTATTTCCTCTCTATGGTTCTATGCATTCTGGAGAATGAGCCACTTCCCTCCAAACCGATGTATCCTGGTTAAGCCAGGGTCACTCAGCTCCTGACCTCATTACAGCCCTGGTTCAAACATGGACAAAAGAGCTGAATGCCAGAGGTGAGGTGGGAGTGACTGCCCTCGACATCAAGGCAGCGTTTGACCGAGTGTGGCATCAAGGAGCCTGAGCTAAACTGGAGTCAGTGGGAATCAGGGGGGAAACTCTCCGCTGGTTGGGGTCATACCCGGCACAAAGGAAGATGGTTGCGGTGGTTGGAGGTCAATCATCTCAGCTCCAGGACATCACTGCAGGAGTTCCTCAGGGTCGTGTCCTCGGTCCCCGACCAACTTCAGCTGCTTCATCAGCGACCTCCCTTCCATCAGAAGGTCAGAAGCGGGGATGTTTGCGGGTGACTGCACAATGTTCAGCACCATTCGCAACTCCTCAGTTACTGAGCAGTCCCTGTCCAAATGCAGCAAGACCTGGACAATATCCAGGCTCGGGGCAGACAAGGGGCAAGTTACATTCGCCCCACACAAGTGCCCGGCAATGACCATCTCCAACAAGGGAGGATCTAACCATCGCCCCTTGACATTCGATAGCATCACCGTCGCTGAATCCCCACAATCCACATCCTGGGGGTTACCATTGACCAGAAACTGAACTGGACCCAGCCACATTAATACTGTGGCTCCCAGAGCAGGTCAGAGGCTGGGAATCCTGCGGAGAGAAACTCACCTCCTGACCCCCCCAAAGCCTGTCCACCATCGACAAGGACACGAGTCGGGAGTGCGATGGGAGACTCTCCACTCGCCTGGATGAGCACGGCTCCCAACAACACTCGAGAAGCTCGACACCATCCAGGACAAAGCAGCCCCGCTCGATCGACACGCTAACCGCCGACATTCACTCCCCCCCCCCCCCCCCGACGCACAGCGGCAGCCGTGTGCACCGTCTACAACTCGCACCGCGGCCACTCGCCTTCGACAGCACCTTCCAAACCCGCCACCTCTACCATCGAGAAGGACGAGGGGGGGCAGCAGACACACGGGGAACACCCCCACCTGCAAGGTCCCCCCTCCGAGCCGCTCGCCATCCCGACTCGGGAATACATCGGCCGCTCCTGCACTGTGGCCGGAGTGAGAATCCCGGAACTCCCTCCCTAACAGCACGGTGGGTGTACCTACACCACACGGGGACTGCAGCGGGTTCCAGAAGGCGGCTCACCCCCCGCCTCCTCGCGGGGCAGTCAGGGCCGGACAGTAAATGTTCGCCATGTCCACACCCCGCGGTGGAATTTGAAAATGATTGTCTGAGGTAAGAGTGGAATCTTCCTGATGAATCCCGAGGGGGAGGAGCGGAGGCGGTGGAACTCCTGCCTGGACGCGCCTCGATAGGTCCAGCCTGGTGGAGGCGGAGAACTGGCACCTACAAACGACTCGCTCCCACCCGCGTTAGCGGGAAGGGTACAGGTTCCAAGGTTCCGCTTCCTATTCCGATCTCTCCCAATGGAGGAGGCCTCCTGTATGGGGAAGTCACTCTGGCTACTAGCCACCGCCTCGCTCCCAGCTCCTCACTCACACTCGAGGAGCCCCATGGTAGTGGCCCCATTAAGGACCGGGAACTGTTTACCGCCACTGGAAACTCAGTCGCATGTCCGCGGAGGTCCCAGCTGCAAGGAGCATAAGTTGACGTCGGCAAGGAGAGGCGGCACATTGAAGACAGAGAGAGAGGACGGAGGGGTGGTGACGGTGAGGGACATGTCGGCGGACGGCCGCGTAGTGACCCTGGGGGAACTATCGGAGAAGATCGAACTCCTGAGAGGGAAGGAGCTTCGATAACGGCAGCTGAGAAACGTCCTTCGCGAAGAGGCCACGACGTTCCCCAGCTGGTCATCACACTACCAGAAGGATGTGGAGGTTTTAGAGAGGGTGCAGAAGAGATTTACCAGGATGTTGCCTGGTATGGAGGGCATTAGCTATGAGGAGCGGTTGAATAAACTCGGTTTGTTCTCACTGGAACGAAGGAGGTTGAGGGGAGACCTGATAGAGGTATACAAAATTATGAGGGGCATAGACAGAGTGGATAGTCAGAGGCTTTTCCCCGGGGTAGAGGGGTCAATTACTAGGGGGCATAGGTTTAAGGTGCGAGGGGCTAGGTTTAGAGTAGATGTACGAGGCAAGTTTTTTACGCAGAGGGTAGTGGGTGCCTGGAACTCGCTACCGGAGGAGGTAGTGGAGGCAGGGACGATAGGGACATTTAAGGGGCATCTTGACAAATATATGAATAGGATGGGAATAGAAGGATACGGACCCAGGAAGTGTAGAAGATTGTAGTTTAGTCGGGCAGCATGGTCGGCACGGGCTTGGAGGGCCGAAGGGCCTGTTCCTGTGCTGTACATTTCTTTGTTCTTTGTTCCCGGACACCCCCTACTGGATAGACCGCCAACCAGATTAGATAGGGGGTGCGAAACGCGGGGACGAGTTTCGGAAGAGGTTAGGATCCCACTGAGTGAGACGTGACAGAAATGGGGGGAGGCGCTGGACGTGGCCACAGAGGGAAGACTCTGGGTCGAAGGGGTGCACATGGTCGACGCCACCTCCCCGTGCGCAAGGCCAACAGATGGCGCACCTGGCCAGGTCACGCGTGAGCGGGTTCCTCCCGGAGGCGGAGGACACGCGTGAGCGGGTGTCAGGAGGCTCTGGGCAGCCACGCCCACCTGTCCTAGTCCCCAACCCGACGGCTTCCGGACTCCGCCTAGGAGGCCGCGCCCAGGGTCGGTCGGGGTGAAGGCTGCGGCGCGCCGCTCAGTGGCGCCCTCCGGGGTATCGGAACATCCAGAGTTCTCTACGGGGAGAGAGGCCGGTGCCCTGACTTTGGCCTCCCCGATCGCCCAGCAGAGTCTTCTGCTCGGTAGCAGGTCGGCTGGGCCACTCCCAGCCTCAGGACTGGCTCCTGATAAACTCATAATAGTAAAGCCTTTAACCTGATGTGATTCTGTGAAAAGGTGTTAAGTCTCTTGGGAGTTTGAAGGAACATTTTAAGGAGTTATTTACTGTTGCAATATATTCTGAGTTATCTTTGAAGTAAGGGGTGTTAAGGGATCCAATATTTATTTAAGACGTTAAGTTTAGTTCATGGAATAAACAGTGTTTTGTGTTTAAAAACCCACGTGTCCATAATTGTAATCCCACCCCTGGGGAACAAGCCGTGTGCTCGGAAAATACTGACCCACCGAGCGGAGCTCCTCAAATTGGAAAAAGACAGATTTGCAATCAGGGCAATCTGGCGAAAGATTACAACCTACAACCTACAACCTACAACCTACAACCTACAACCTACAACATACATCATACAACATACAACGCAGTACAGGCCCTTCGGCCCACGATGTTGCACCGAAACAAAAGCCATCTAACCTACACTATGCCATTATCATCCATATGTTTATCCAATAAACTTTTAAATGCCCTCAATGTTGGCGAGTTCACTACTGTTGCAGGTAGGGCATTCCACGGCCTCACTACTCTTTGCGTAAAGAACCTACCTCTGACCTCTGCCCTATATCTATTACCCCTCATTTTAAAGTTATGTCCCCTCGTGCTAGC